>NW_005187714.1:8659-26970 GCF_000239375.1 Pundamilia nyererei
ATGCTGAGTCAGCCCAAAGTTGCCCAGAGTGTTACTCAGGTCTTTAGTCCCTTTGTCCTGAGGGATGTCCACATGGATGTTAAAATCCCCAAAAATAATTATTGTTTAAACCCAAAACCTGAAAGATTTTTTTTCCCCATATTTCAAAATTAACTCATCATAACAATAAAATACCCATTTTATTTTATTTTCACAATAACAAAAAAGAAAAAATAACATCTGTTGTGTTTTAGAAGAGGCTGACAGTAAGTAGAAGCGATCCCGTCGTGTAAACACTGATCTGTATGCAGCACCACAGTTGTTGCAGCAGTCACTTTGTTTGTAGCTTGGACAGCTGACATCAGACAGCAAAGGCAACAGGAAACCCGAGCTGAGACCAAACAAAACTGACCTCACTGAGCCTGTAAAATCAGGAGCTGCCACCTTCAACGGCTCTGGTCGACCTGCAGGCCCTCAGTCCTGTTTCTGAACAGCCCGACTACTGAACCGAGTAACACCTGTCAGGTAATCAGGAGTTCCAAAGAAACACTTACAGGATCCGGTGGTCAGACATGACACCCTTTATCTCCAAGTCACTCAGACAATATGGCTTCGTTGTTTTAACACCAAGAGAAGATGTAGCACAGATAAATTCAGAGAGAGAAGCCTGCAGATGACAGATGTGTAATTGCTTTTAAGGAAAATACTGATGTAACATGGAGTTTCTCATGTTCCCATCCCAACGTCTGACTGACCTTCAGGGCCTCCATCTGTTTTTATGCTTGTTCGAGCACTGCAGCTGAAGCAGGAGTTTAAGGTTACATTGCTGCTTGTCCCATATGATCAGTCTCTCTTCCCTCCTTTTCTTGTTTGTGTTTATCTTTGTTCACATAGAATAATAGGGTGAGGAGTGTGTTAATGTGGAGGCAAATCAGTGAATAAAAAATGTCAAATTAAATACAATCAGTCAGAAAATTAGAAAAGGTTTGAATTTATGAATGATAATGTGGAGGTCGAAAGGAGCAAAATCCTGTATTTATGGCCATGTAATGTTTGTTTATCAGTTCAAAAGGTGGGCTCACACACAAAAAAATATATAAATATCTTGTTTTATAGATATTATTGATTGTTTATGTATGTTTAGCATTTTAGGCTCCTATATCAACTGGTCTTAACTTACAGCATGTTTGTCCATGATGGGATTTAGGATTCTGATTAGCTGGATCAGAGACTACACATATAGTTTGCATTGTCTTTTGGGTGGTGTTGATTGCTCCGCCTTGGTCGGGGAATGCGACGGGAGGCTGGATGTCGGGAGCTGAAGCAGGAATAGCTTGTGTCATCGTGACGCAGCTGCTCCAAGGTCGCATCTGTTCCTCACAAAGCAGCTCCCTTTGTAGCATGAGCAATTACAGCAGATCTATTGTTATACAAGGCTTTGCAAATATTTATGAACCTCGTGGACAATCTGTGTATTGAATCTGCAGTGTGTTCTTTTTTCTTTAATGTGATCTTTTTTTGTTTTGTCTATAATATCTGACTCTTTGATTTCAGTTTTCTGCTTTTGTTTGTAAAATGTGTTTTTACAGGCACCACACAAAAAGTTACTATCATGTACACTGTTGTTTGAGAAGCTAACACTGTTAAACAGGAAATGTAAACTTTTTACCCAAATGTTTTGTTAATTATAGCTCTGTTTGGCTGTGACTGATTATTTTTTTTACTGATTCTTAGATTAAGATTCAAATGCGCGAAGGTGAATGTAAGCCTTTGACTTACACATCTTTTTTTCCCAGCATATTAATGCATTGTACCAACAGGGTGATTAATAGAACTCATATGCTCGGGCCTAAGTCAGCAGCCTCACCCTCACCCTGGCTGTAAATCAGAGCACAGACTTACAAACTTACCTCTTCCTTTTTACTCTGTCTTATTTCACTAACTCCTGATGTTGTGCTGTTTATGACTAACTATATTTGTCTCATATTTGTTCATATGTTTTTCCCATCAGTGGTGAATGTTACAGTAATTATTTAGTTTACCTGCATAGTGTATATCACAGTTCTCAAAGGGACACTGCAGTGCAGCCATTTTTGCATTATTACTGATTGTAATGAGAGAAAATTGGACACAATTAGCTTGTATGATTAGCTTAAGCTATTAGGCAATTATGCCAATTTTCCTTTCAGTTTTTTCTTGCCTGGATGTAATTTGGCAGTTACACAATACAACATATCATGCAAGTATATATGTATGCTTGACACTGATACAGGTTTTCCCTACCTGATTGAGCTGAGGCAAATTTGCTTCAAAATCTGTAAAAAGAAAAAAAAGAGCCAAAGATCATAACTTTCATTGTAATTAAAAGCCAAAAAGCCAAAGTGAGAAAAACCCACTATCATTATAACAGTCACGAACAACCTCGGCTTCTGTATTGAGGTTTAATCGCTGGTTGTGTAAGACCAGGAAGGAAAGTAAGTGGGTTTTTACCTAATGGCTTTTCCAGGCTTTTACCAGGTTGATGGTCCAGGAGATTTATGAGGGAGGTCTTAAGTCCTCCAAACAGACGAGCGTCTCAACAAGACAGTCGGGCAGCTTCATGTTGCTCAGGGGGAAGAGAGGAGGAGGTGCGGTCCACAACCTGCTTAGCTGTTAGGTATCCACTGCTTCTGGTTGGCTCTGCAAGTTTACTTATAATTAATCACAGACCTTTGTCTTCCTGCTCTTAGTGAGACTTTACAGTTTATTTAATCTGGAAATAACCTTCCTGCTGATACTTGAATGTTAAAAATGTGAGACCACAGCAGTCCTGCAGATGTATAATAACTTAGTTTAACAGCTTAAACTGCTTTTAGAAAGGAAAGTAGGAACTGAAACAAACAGTTTTGTTTGATTAATAATTTGTCTAACTCTTCAAGCTGATATATCAATCATTTGGTGGGACTAATTTGTAAGATTGTAATCTTAACCTTTCTAAATTAGGGTGGATCAAGAACACATTTCTAGATGTCCTTCAACAGTTTTATAGAAGAAGGAATTGCAGCATCACTTCGTTTCTTGATGCTCTTAAATGTTAAAAAAAGAAAACAACAACAACACAAATCCCCCTACATTTTCTTTTTCTTATATTATGTCTTCTTTGTATATTTTGTTTTGAGAGCCATCCATTTTTTTAACAACTAGAATCGAGCTATCACTTCCTCTTTTTCATATTTTCCCCTGAACAGATCAGTTTCAGGTCTTTTAACAGAGCAAACATCTTCTCAGCTCCTGCCGGCAAAACAACATCTGAGGCACACAGCTGCAGTAAAAGCATGAGAATGGAAACAAGCAGCTTGGAAAAAAGATGTTAATGTGATATCTGGTTTATACAAAATCCCACTATTTGGCGAGGATCAGTTCCCTGAAAAATTGAGCACAGAGGCCATCTGTTTTAGCAGTTTGGAGTTGTGACTAATGAAATACCACTGACTGGCCAGTAATAAACCTCTCGTGATTAGTCCTTTGGTCCTTTTCTTCCCATTTAGAAAGACAAGAAAAAAATGTGGTGAAGGCAGTTTTACAAGCTTGAGCTGACTGAGATTACTGATTGTTAACATGCATTTCCCTTCAAATAAAAATATGAAAGAAGCAAAAACAAGTTGAATTTCATTTGCTGTCTTTGTTAATTTTCCATCGTAAATTGTTGCAGAAAAAAATGCAAAAGTTTCTTAACCACAAAACATCCTGGGGAAGGATTCCATCCCTGAATAACAGCAGTTAGACTGATGAAGGTTTACCTTTAACCCTTACCCAAGGAAATATATATATTGTTGGATTTTCCTAACATTTGTTAGTTAAAATAAGTTAATATCTAGTTAGTTAGTTGAAATAATTCAGACTTGTGATGTTTTAAATTTAAAGGTAGGTAAAATTAGTATAGAAATTACTATTAGCCACTTGAGGGTGCCCAGGGTTTTTCCATAACCTGGTGAACAGTGTCCTCCTGTTTTGTGCCTTGGTCATGGAATGATGTTCAAACCAGAGATAAATATTTTTGTGTTGTTTGTCTTCTTTACAGTATTCACTGCTGTTCCCGAGCTGCACGTCATCAGCTCAATTATCGGAAATAATCAATTGTTTCGGATTTGAAGAAGAAGAAAAAAACACGCACATGCTGTGGCTTACATTTTATGCTCATGTATAATTTCTCAATAATTCCTGATGTTAGATGATACCTCCTGAGGGGAAATCATTAGAAGATTATATGACAATGCATCAGTTTTGGGTTGCAGCACGATTACGATTAATTTGGATCTTTCAGCATCTGAAACAACTCTTTTTCCACTCGTGCGGATATGTGCAGAGGTTTGGGTCGTCAGTAGGTTTGCTCCTCCTAACACACTGTAGCAGTGCAGCGTGCAGCAGTTTGGGGTCAGCCGCTGCAGTCCAGCATCTCCGGTCAGCTTCTTCTTCTTCCCTCAGCCTGAAGCACCTCCGGATTTCCTGCTGGTCCGTTCGTTTTTGGCCTGAAAGCCGATAGAGAGAGAGAGGGGTGGGGGGGAGAGAGAGGTCTTTTGGCACAACAACGGGGCCAATCGCGCTGAGCGCTCGCGCTGTTTGGTGGCAGAGTCGCGTGCTGGACACTGAGGGACGATGAGACCTGAAACTCTTCCCAAACTTCTTCTCTGTGTTGCATTTTCACTGCCCAACGCAGTGCACGTTCAAACAGGTAAGCTCACAGCTCTAAGGTAATCAGAGACACCGTCTTTGACTATTTAAAGTATTTAAGTGTCATTTTGTCATTTCATATTGCCACATACAAATAACTTTTAAGACTATTCTCGGTTTAGGGAGATGCAGGAGGTTTTCAGGAGGGTTAATATAAAGACAGCTAGCTTTATTGTTGCTGCATGACTTCTTTAGCAGTGTCAAAAATAAGCTGACGCCTTTCCATCTATCACGAAGGTATCCAAGGCCACATAACCTCCAAATATCCCACATGACGTATTTTGCTCTCAGGCTTCCCCTCAAATAGGCAAACAGGATGTGGATTCTCTAAGTTCCTGTTCAGCTGACGAGGACTGTAGTGACCAGGTGTTGATTAGAAAGGATGCTTGCTTTGAAAGCTGCTGTCCTGGCTTTCGGCAGCTTGTCTGCCTGTCACTGCTGTGCAGGCTCTTTGAGGATATTACCTTTCACTTTGACCTCTCAGTTCAGGAAACTTTACGGTGCCAAAAACAAGCTAGCTCTTCTTGGTTACAGCCCCCTCCCCAAGCTTTGTCTGTCTGGTCTATTTTGCCTCCTAGTAAAGATATGAAAGAAGCCAGAACACCAGTACATGCTGAATTTCAACTTGGTGTCTCTGTTTGTGTCTCTCAACAGCAGTCGCCTAAAGGTGCTTTAGATTGTAAGGTGATATGAGTAATTACACAAATTGATTGAATTAAAATCCAGTGTGGTGAAGTCAAAATTACAAAAAAAATAATTGTCCAAAAACCTATAGACACAACTATATGTATTTAAAAGGAAATGTCTTTATTATCTTTTGAAATGTTTTGCTTGGGAAAGAGCTAAATATTTACCATTGCCATTAGGTGTTTGCAGTAACATTCAAGTCTAATGGTAGCTGACATGTAGCCCAGTGATTTTTGAACAGGCCTATAGAAGTACCCATCTTTGAAAGTAAAGAGGGGCCAGTCATCAGCTTAAAGTATGACCTATGAAGTATGAATTGGTTTTGGAGATTCTGCATTCACAGATGTTTACTGCAGCTGTCCTTGTGTGTGTTGAGGTCAGCAATCCACCAGTGCACCTTGGGAAAATATCTCTCCAAAACTGGACACTATGTCATTTAAAATAGCTACATTTGCAAAGTGGACTTTGCACATACATAATTGTAACCATGCATAACAGTTTATGATGAACTCTGTTTTGTGGGCATCTGGTCTAAACTTCATGAGACAGCAAAGCACTGGCTTCTCATCCTACATTGGCTCAAGATGTCCATAGAGTTTAGTGAGTGTGTTATCACCTTTCAGATTCACTTTGAAATGTTTCTGTTGAACACAGGCCAGCTGGAGAGTTGATGTCCACAATACAACATTTGGCCAGCAGAAAGCTTTCCGTATACAGTATTTGAATATTGCTACTGACAGTCTTGGTGAGAATCCAGTCCTTATGTTGTCTCTCTGGCTGTGCCTTCAGTGCTTCCTCCAGAGTGTGCGCCAGGAGGCCACTCGGTCCTCCAGAACCCCTACCGTAGCACCACCTTCAGCTCCAGCTGGCTGCAGCAGTCATCCCTGCAGGACTTCATCTGTGACCACTCCCTCACACCGGGCTGGTACCAGTTTCAGATTTTTGACAAGCCAGCGAGTATGCCCACCCAGTGTGTGGAGGTAAATGATGTTTTTGTAAAAGATTTTTCAAAGAGAGTGAGATCTGTTTACAAGTGTTGTGTTTCTTATAAATGAGCTTCCAAGGATGTTGATGCTGTGAGGAACTATTCTATTCTTTTTATCTGACTATAAATTATATTTCCTTCATCTACTACCTTCCCATGGAACTCCATTAATTTGATTTTGTTATTCAAACCATTTAGCTGACTCCTTACATTGTTCGAGTTACACATAGTCCAGTAGTGTCAACATACTATAAGATATGTTAAATGTACATTAGAGGAGGCCTATATGCTCATTTCAAAATCCATATTTTTATTCTTGCATTCTAATAAAGTAGCTTTGTGTGAGTCAAAGTTCAAAATAATCTTTGTTTATGCTTCACTGGGCTTTGGTGCATGCATGTTTATTACCTGCCTCGAAATATCCACTTTTAGTGACATCATAGAGATCCAAGTCAGGAAAACTATAAAACTAAGCATTTCGAGCAGTTTGAAGGGTGAGCTTCAGGCTCCCAGGGATTACTTGCATGTACACTGGCCTAATTATTTGACATATCGTCATTATGAGCAACAGTCATTGTTTAGAAATTTATAGATATCATGTAAGGTCAATCATAAAAACTGCATATAACTCAAGTGCACAATCTTTTTTCACATTGTATAGAACTGAGGTAAATCAGCTTTATTAAAAGACTGCAGCTAAAACTCCAAAATCATTAGCTGCATTTGAAAATTTCCAATAAAAACTTCAAATATACCAATGAGAAGCTGTAAAAACACTCCAACTGCCCCCATATCCATCTACTGCAAGTAATTAACTGAACTTAGTTTAGGTTTGCTGAATCGTAACCTTTCTATTTCTCTATCAGCTTGTATAATTTGTTAAAACATTGATTGTTCTAACTTTGAGGCTTGAATTCAAGATGAGTCATTTTTTTAACCAATGTAGGAATTTTCCACCAATTTTTAGAACAATTTCACAGGTATACTGCACAAATTCAGTCACTCATTGTGACCTCTATTAAAGGTCATAAAAAATAAAATAGAATTGCTTCCATTTCTTTGTTTTATATTCATGTGATAAACTTAAATGTATATGTATATAAATTATATGCTTGTTTAATTACAAATATAACCTGATAAGATGTGAAAGCCCTTGAGACCCTATCCATGTCCTCATGAGGGGAAACTCTGAGGTAGCCTGCCTGTCATGCGAGTTGTGTGTTTGTGTGTATACACATATTTATGAAGGAGAATGAAAGGAGAGTTGGAATATGTCTCATGTGTTGTGGTTGGCCTGCTGTGAGCCTGCAGGATCCATCTAAAGTGTCACCCTCTCAGCCTCCTGCTTTCCCGGGGCATCGCTGCTCTCCCTGGGTGATGGATAACTACAGGAGTGGACGGAGGAAGAAAGAGACGATTGCTGTGAACATGTGTTACATAACAAGGCAATGTCTTTTTGATGATGTTAGCAAATAAAGAGTTAGATGTGTCAAAGCCAAGAACCTTTTAAGGAGAACCAGGGTATAATCTGTAATGTTATCAGATATCTTCTTTTGGACATTTTCTAAATTATTCAGTTGCAAAGTTATTTAAACCATTTCACTCATTGATTGATTTCAATTTTGGTGTCTGTGGATGTTTCAAACTCAGGTTTTCAGGGCATGTGTGGCAGTACTGTGCTTACTTTCTGGCATTTGTTGTTTTTAGTAGAAAATTTCTATTTCTTTTTATTCCAAAATAGCTTTTACTGGTTTTCCTCCATTCTGGAGGATTAGTTTTGTGAAAGAATGACCATAATACATCCATACATACTGATTCCCCCTGCCCCCTCTGTTTCCAAACATCTAGGTAAACCACTGTGGGACTCAGGCCCCGGTATGGCTGTCTCTGGGTGAGGGTGAGTCCCTGCCGGGGCCACTGGAGGTCAGGCAGTTGACAGCCTGCGCTGCATGGCAGTTTTTCTCGAGCAGCAGCAAAGAGTGCTGCATATTTCGCATCCCAGTCACTGTCCGAAACTGTGGAGACTTCTATGTTTACCTGCTCCAGCCCACACAGGGTTGCATGGGTTACTGTGCACAGGGTAAGTAACAGTAATTACTGTATGACTGTAATGTAAAGCATGATTCTTATGCCGATACACTGCTCAAAAAAATCAAGGAAAGACTGAATCATAGCAGCATAACAGTAATTCAGTTTAGTATTAGTGGCCGTATGATGCTTAAAGAACAGGGAACGGATGCTGGATGCTGCATAGCTGGAGGCTTTTTGTGTGAAGTTTGTTCTCCTTGTGCCTTCGTGGCTTCTCTTTCTCTTTCCACAGTCCACAGACATAATTTCTCAGTCTAAATTTGCTGTAGCTGTGAACGTGATGGGCCAGGGTGTACTGTCTCCCACCCAGTGTCAGACAGTGTCAGCTGGCATAGGCATCACTGTCCTTTGATTTCTACATTACGTGCTAATTTATAATGAAAAATGAAAAGGGGAAGAAATGAAATGCGGAAACATAATCGTTTTGAAGTCATGCTATTTTATAATTATCTGTTATAAATCTCCTGTCTCCCTAACAGAGATGTCAGACACTTTGCCCACATCATCGCTGCTCTGCGGTCCTGGTGAGGTGAACGTCGGTGGATCTTGTAAAAGTGAGGACCCCGCTGTTGTGTTTTTATGGCTCTCGCTTGTCTCCTCATGTTAGATTAAATACCAAAACACTTTGGAGGTCAGGGAGGTCATATGGTCAGGAACACACCTCTCCTCTTAATGACCTGAGCCCGTGTCCCGCTGTCCTCTGGTCCCGGTCTCCAGTAGTGACTCAGACTGTGAATTATGCCAAGCCAGGCTTCAGGAAGTAGAGGTGGAAATTAGGGAGAGAAATAATTACAGACTACTGAAAATGTTCATTAGTGTGCTTCAAAAACCAGTATAAAGCTCAGATTTCTGATAATTAAGAGAATTTAGAATTGCTAAATTAATTCATCTTCCTGTTGAATTATTTGCTGTTGTGGGATGTCTGCAATTGTTCTTGCCTTGAAGAACTCGCACCCAACAGGCATCCCGTGTAAATAATGGAGCACATAGAATACCAGTGCATACTTTTGTCTTTGTCTATTTAGCCTTGATTTCTTTAAATCAACCATCTTCTGATTGGCTGCCCTTCATAACAGCAGATTTAAAGAGTAAGTGGGTGTGTCTTCTATATCTGAGATGACACGTGGCGTATGTTCAAAAATATTTAAAATTAGAGAATGATGATAAAAATGTGGATAGAAGTACCTCCACATTTTTCAGAGGACCTTAAAAGTGCCCATTAGGCTTCAATAACCTGCCTCATCTTTCTGCTCCTCCCCCAACAGCTAATCAGCCCCCGACTCCGTCAGTGCCAGTGATCGTCTCAGAGGTGACAGGTAACACCATCTACCTGAAGTGCAGCTTTGAGAGCAGGTCTAACAGCTCCCTGGGTTATGTGGTGGCCTGGTCCCGCCTCTCACCTGAGGGCCGGAAGGAGGAGCTCAAACAAGAGACCACAATCCAGACCTTCGCCTTTATCGAGCTCGACGGCTTCAACCTGCGATTAGGAGACAAGGTGTGCATGTGGGTGAACTAGTCCTTTAAAGAGCGTAGTGGGACTGCTGTTTAGCCACTCTGTGTTAGAGGGAGTTTTTTAAAACCAAATCTCAAAATGATTCAAAAATCTAACAAAGTATGCCTTCAGAAACTGTTCAGCAGGTTTTTGCTGGGTGGGCTTCTCTTACTTTTTGAGAATTTATGCAACCTTCCACTCGTCAGTCTTCTGCAAATAAGATCTGCTATATAAACAAAGACGAGGTTCCTGGATTTCTAAGCCAGCAGGGACTGAAGGAATTACCAATGCCTGTCAACATGTCATTTTATTTTACTGTGAGCTGCTCATGTGTTTAACTGGGCCAAAAGCCTTCAACACAGTCTGGAGTTTTTCTCTGCTTTTATTTCCCATCTCTACTCTCCTTTGTTCAATTCATTTTTTCTTTATTACCATAACATTTGCTTAGTGTGGTGCTGTCAAGGCCTGTTGTATGAAGACTATGACATAATACCCTTAAAATAAGGAAAGACTGCCTGGAAATTGCAATATAGCACACTATATTAAATACTTCATCTTTAAAAATAAACAAAAATGGAAGTAATATATGTGCATCTCCCTCCCTCTGGCTCAGATTTACTGCTCCAGCTCCAGTTTCTTCTTGGACTCGCCCAGTGTCCGGGGTATTTCGGTGGAAAGTCAGGAGTTCTTTGCTGGGATCAGGGTAAATAATATTTATCTGACATTTATATTTGTGATCTCTCTTTCTAGTAATTTTTTTGTTGGTCATTAGTCTGCAGACATGTACAGGTTTAGACATAAGTTACAGTGTTTTAAGCTTTCTGTCCTGTGAGGTAGTCTGACTCTAGCGTCAAGGAAGGTGTTAGGTGAGCAGACTCAGCAGACATTTTGGGTTCCCATAGATGAGCGATTTATTTACAGTGAAAGTTAACAAAACTCCCCCAAATTAACTTAAGTAACAAAAGTCAAACACAGCAACACAACTCAGCTCTCCTCCCTTCTCTGAATCAAGCAGAGACTGACTATATATAAGGCTGTCAAGTTCTTTTCAGTTAGTCTAGCCAATACCACTAGCTTGAGCTGAGGAATCTAAAACTCAACACAAATGACTGAGAATTAAATAAAGCTCCCCACTCTTCTGATTAACACATTTACACAACTAAATGGCCCGATATAAGAAGAAATATTCAGCAAATCCTTTTGTAGGGGAAGCATTCCTATGATAAAAGAAACCCCTCCTCTTTGTTTAACCTGCTGATGTCAGACATGACATCATCAGTACTTTAAAAATCAGAAAATGCTGGGCGGGCCTTTCCCCACACCTGACCTACATGAAGACTGAAAACAAAAAAAACAATGTAATTATGCACAAATGACTTAATTCTGCAACATAATAAAATACAATGCAACAAGTAACTGAGTGTCTGCTTTAATTTCTGAATGTTTGGTTTGCTGGCAATGTAATGCTTACGCAAACAAACCCGGGATAGTCAGTGAGCAATGTTACTTTGACAATACCAAATCATAGCAAATAAATATATAGAGTGAATAATGTGCATAATGTGCAAAAAGTCAATACTTCTGGGACAAGTGGAGAGTATTACAACTGCTCATCCACTTTGTCACATGTCCATGTAAATAAAAATTAAGAGACGTGTACACAGACATAAAACATATTAAAAAAGAGAAGATTATGCTTTCATTTAGATTTTGGTTGTTATTTTGACTCGGATCACTTAAATATCAGCTTATCGTAACTGTCTTCTTCTAGATGAGTTGTGGATAAACACTCGGTATAAAAGACCAGACCACCCTCTCTTTCTAAAATCATGTTTTGTGCAGTTAAGACCAGAGGCGAGCAGTATATCTGAGGATGGCAGATTGTATGAGATGGTGGTCGAGAGCACGGTTCCTCTTCCATGTCCAGAAGGGTCTCCAGCTTCTGCAGAGCAGTGCACTCTGTCCCTGCAGCTCAGCACAACAAGTGAAGGTGACCTGGTTGATCTGTAAAAATGACAGTGTGTACTGTTGCTTTCTAATAGCACAGGCTGTACTGTAGGCAGTTTACAGGGAACATTAATGCAGATTTTATGCTTAAAATGCATTTTTAAACAGCAGGTTATTAACTTGCAGTAATCTCTTAAATGATCCAATATGTGGATTTGATTATCAAATATAGCATATGATGCCATGTTAATTCAATGCTGTGCAGTGAGCCTAACATCAGGGTCAAATAAAAAAATATGATATATATAGTAATTTGATTACTTTTTTGCAATACTTAAAAGGTATTGTACCTGTATGATGTTGTATAACATTTAAATATAAATATTTTTTATAAAAATATCAAATTACCCACTGAAAAATATTATAGATATACAGATATACAGATATACAAATGCATTTCAGGTTGATGTCACATAAAACTTTTTTACAGCTGTGATCTAGTAAAGCGTTTGTTCTTGTGTTCAGAGATGCTAAATATGTTGTGCCTGTTGTTTGGGATCAGTGAAGGGCTGCTCCCTCCCTCAATCTATGTGCATAAGAATAATTAAGTCAGTGTTTGGAGAAACTTTAATTGTGGTTTAAGGCATATTTAATCAAATTTACTATGCTTCATTTATTTTAGCCCATAGGAAAGTCTCCACCACTTTTTTTTGTATAAATCTGTAGAAATAAATGAAAGGAGAAGGGGCTGATTACATGTTAATAAATCTTTGTAAATGTCTCTAACGGCAGGACCATTTAAATGCTGTGTTATTGCTATTTAGCTATAAAGAAATGTCTGTGCACTGTGCAGTACTTTTTTGGTGTTCTTTAATCCTTCAAATGAAGTGAAAATAACTCCTTGTATTGCAGAAGATGGTTTGCTGGGTGCAGATCTGTCCCTGTCTTCCTGTGTCGTGGATCTGTCTCAGGGTGCCTGTCGCGAGGGCATTTGTAGCCGGGCTGTGATCCACTTCAGTCCTGTAACAGACTTTGTTAAAGATGGCAACAGGACAACTGAGATCACTGTTAAACCCATCATCACACAAAACTTTCTTTGGAATGGATACTCACCAAAACCTGTCCAGGTGAACACGTCAAACTATTAAACTCACACTCCCTCACCTCATCATGTATAATTTCTTTTAAGAAAGAATGAAATTGATTTCTATATTTTAGATAACGGTTAAGGATGTTCCCTCAGCCTACTGCTACTCCTTCACTGATCCTCACATAATCACATTTGATGGCAGGTACTTTAATTCAGTTAATAAGGAAGCTTACTCTGTATTAAGTTTTAAATTGTCCATAATAAAAGATGAGCTTTCTTTCCTGTTTTTGCACCATACAGATACTATGACAACTCCCAAATAGGCACCTTTGTCCTGTATAAGAGCAGCTTTTGGCCTTTCGAGGTTCACGTCCGTCAGTGGGAGTGCGGCAGCGTTGTGCATGCCGCCTCGTGTGTGTGTGGATTCGTGGCGAGGGATGCGGGAAATGTTATTGCTTTTGACATGTGCAATGGGGAAATGGGTGAAACCAAGCCTCAACTGACTGTGAAGAACAGAGACTTGAGTAAGAGCGGCATTCGGATCACAGAGTCCTACCAAGGACGCAAAGTCACTGTGAGTGAAAATGAGTACACAAGCTAAATAATTTCACAATTTAAGCTACCTGGTAAACTTCTTGCCTTTCTTGGTTTTAAAGTTATATTTTCTTTTGTCAATATTTGACTTTTTGCAGATGACCTTTTCTTCTGGAGCATTTGTTCGTGCTGATGTATCTGACTGGGGAATGAGTCTGACACTGAGAGCCCCCATTTCCGACTGGAGGCACACTGAGGGTCTGTGTGGGACCTATGATGGGCAATCAGAAAATGACTTCCACTTAGCAGGGGGCGCCAAACTGGAGGATCTACATGCTTTTATCTCCGAATGGAGGTCAGGCATTCATGTTCTAATTGCTGTAAGCAATAACAGCTTATAAGCTACGTAGTGCTCTAGCTATGCAGGAAGAAGAAATCCTCAATCTATATATACAGCTCCATATATCAAATGCTTTTCTAGAAGTTTTTTTTTTTCTTAAATAGGCCTGTCCACTCATTTTCAGCCCATTTTTCACACATTGAAAGGCAATGTTTGACCATGAATATTGCCAAAACTATTAAAGAGACCCACTGTGGGATTGTATTTAGTAGTATTGGTTTAGGTTAGAGAATGTATGTTTGGATTATTTCACTTGGACTTCACGTCCCAAAGGATTAAATAAACTTGAAAACACTGCAGCCAGCAGGGACCACAATACTGAAATTGCCACTATGAACAATTTATTACGACCATGAAGAAAAACAGTTAGTAACATTTGTTACCTCTTTACTGACATTGTTTCCTTCTCTCTCAGGTTACCCCCAGGCAATAGCCTGTTTGACACTGTGCCATCCCATATTAGTACACTGAACTCCCGCAGGCACTGTACCTGCCAGGAAGAGATGCCCCGCTTCTCATCTCCCAGAGCCCCGTCTCAGCCAACTAGCTCATCCGACCCCAGCTGCTCTAATCATGGCAACATGCGTTTCCCCAGTGTCGTCCCAACTCTGGACGTCACAGCCGAGTACATCACCTCTGTGGAACTACTCAGTGAAAATGAAAGAGAGCCACTTCCCTCGAGAGCCTCAAGAGTTTCAACCTCAGCCTATCAACAACCCAGAGGCAGGCGCAGTGCCCAACGTTTCATTTCTAACTCCCCACATCAAAGTCTCAGCCAGTCGGATCTGGAAGGCGTTACCTACTTTTTCCCAGAAGACCACGAACCTGCAGTTCAGCCAGAATCTCCCCTAACGTGGCCCACACCCTCTGGCCTCACTGAGCAGCAGGCCCAGGCTCAGTGCCGGCAGACTGTGGCAAACTCGAGCATAGTGATGGGTTGCAGGCACCTGCTGAAAGAATTATTTGTTAACCATGCCGTGACCATGTGTGTTACTGACCTACAGCTAAAGGACGAGCAGTCGTGGTTGAATGCGACTATACCGCTGCTAGAGAACGAGTGTGAGAGGAGGCTGCTGGAGGAGGGGGAGGGAGAAGAGAAGTACCAGGATGCTGTGGCCATCCTGAAGTGTCCAAATCTTTGCAACGGGAACGGCCAGTGCTCAAACTGGGGTTGTGTCTGCTTCCCAGGATTTAGCTCCTATGACTGCAGTGCGCTTTCTGGTAACATATATCCACATGAGACACTTACATATAGTAGACAGATCAGAGTCTTGTGATAATGCTGTACTCCCACAACACGATATTGTAAGGTATCCCTATGTTTATAGCATAGTTGTAATATAGTTATTAGTTACATACATTACTCTTCCATTGGATGTCCATGATGACAGACTTATGATCGTCAGACATGTGGTTTATGATTTGGACTGAACTCCCAAGGGTAACATTTCATGTTCATCTGCACTTTTTGTTAATGTTGTGAAGACCAGATCCCAGAGATCACTACGCTGCAGAAGGATGGTCTATGCGATGTCCGTCAGGGAAACTGCACCACCGTCAACATCCATGGTCAAGGCTTCAAGGACTCCTACGAGCTCAAGTGTGAGTTTGTTAAAGAAAAGGTAATTTTCCTGCTTCTCTTTTCCTTTTATTCCTTAGTTGATGTACATCTTGTTTTCTGTAGTACCACCTTACAAAATACCACAATATACTTTTTCTCTGTCTCTTCATTTAATTTATCCAACGCCAAATCACAACAACAGTCACCTCAATGTGCTATATATTGTAAGGTAGACCCTACAATAATACATACAGAGAAAAACAATCATATGACCCCCGACGAGCAAGCACACTGGCAACAGTGGGAAGGGAAAACTCCCTTTTAACAGGAAGAAACCTCCGGCAGAACTCAGGCTCAGGGAGGGGCGGCCATCTGCTGCGACCGGTTGGGGTGACAAAGGAAAGACAGGACAAAAGACATGCTGTGGAAGAGAGCTAGAGATTACAAGAAGTCAATCACAAATGCAAGCAGTAAAAACTCTTCTCTGAAAGAAGCCGCTTCTCTGAAAGCCTCTTTAGATTGCTTAACATTAGCAGAGGGCCACTAACTTCCAAAGTCCACTGAAACCATGAGATTGGTAGCTTTAGCATTGCTTTCTGATATTATTTTTCTTCTTCTTTCCTTTTGTTGATGGCTCTTACTGTTGGTTAGTTGTGGTTTGTTCCACACTAGAAATGGTTCTATATTTCCCTCCGTGATTGAATTAATCCTCCTCACTGTTGTTCAGAACTTTTAGATTTGTCATGCTCCCATAAATCCCACCAACCTGTAACTGAGTGATTAGGTTTCCCTTTGACCAAAGACTAATCACAGAGATCTTTAACTGAATTAATAACATGAAGTCCAGAGATCCAGTTTGTTTCCCTGAGTCTAATCAGGAAGTGAGACACATTCATGTCCTTTGTATTAAACTGACATTAACAAGCTAACCATAGTGTGCATGGATGTAATCAATTTAATTTTACATACAGTAATAAGATGTATCAAGCTGTAAACACAACAATGGCACTGGAACAGTTGCTTGTTAACACATCCATATATGTAGTGCAAGTCCAATAATCCATCACCTCTTGGCATCTTACCATAAGTTTAAAAGATCTGATATTTGTCTTTAAATGTGCTGGTGAATATTGCCGGATCAATAAAAAGTGGCAAAGCTGCACATTTTGATGACTGTAAGAATGCGAATTACAGCCAGATGTTGCAGAATTCGGCTGACCTCTATCAGTAGATTTTTTTAATATATATTTATACCAAGTTAATGTTGTTTTCATCTTTTTATCCATACATCAGTTTTTTTTCTACATTACCATACTACCTTACACATCCTACCATGTTCTACCTTAATTCTTCTTCCCCTGTTTGTCTCATTTTTAGTTTGTGGATGGGGAGTGGGTTCTGGACGAGCCTCTGTTTGTGTTGGCCACCTTTCTGAATGACACAGCTTTGGAGTGCCAGCTCCCCCTGGAGGACAGCTGGGTTTCTGCAGGTGTGGACTTGGAAACGGTGACAAACAGACCACTGGCCCGCTGGCAAATTAAAGTAAGTCATGTTTCCAGGCATTTTATAAAGAGCACACTGTGAAATTATACATTTCATTAGGTCCTGCCTACACATTTCAAACTCATCTTCTGCCTCTCTTACAGCATTTGTTGATCATTTTCTCTCACGCTCCTGTCCGCTTCTCAAAACTAATGATAAATATGAAACTATATGCTTATTTTCTGACATATATAACAATCTAACAATGCATCAGCAGCAAATTTGCAGTAGGATGTTTAAATGGCATGGATGCAGTAATAGAAAGCGTGCACTGAGTGCAGCTGGAGGTTTTTCTCCAATTTCTGTTTGGCTTAGAAAGGAAAATGAACCCAGTGGAATAAAAAAAATAGTTGAGTTACACAACTGACAAATATGTTTCCACAGTTACGTTTAGTGAAAATGTATTACAGAGTACTTTAGCATTTACACTACAGTGAGATCACAGAAGACGTTATTCTTAGTCTAAACTGGAAATATTTATTTTTCCATTCAGACTACCAAAAGCCTTTTTTTCCAGGGAGCTCATCGTATCATTCAGACCGCTGTTTGTCTGCATTTCCACTGCAGTGAAGATCTACTAAGATTAGACCAATTAATCCACTGACTCATCTGTTTGTACTCACTTTTCTGTTCTTTGTGTCAGGGTGACCGGTGCAAAGACAAATACACACCCACACACACATTCTCACAGTACTCGTAGGAGACACGGTGAAAGCCAGTTCTTTTGGCTGCAAAACGTGACAATGCAGTGCATACCTGCAGGAATGTACGGGTGCATTTGTTAGTGCTTTCAAATGTAATGGCTTTGATCGGAAACAACATTTTTTTTAGTGTCTTTATTTCTTAGATTCACCACTTTGTGTTTTCGCTGAGACATCTTCCTCTTTTTATACATTTTCTAGCTTGACCATCACCACAGACTCACTCTGTTTGTGTCTTGTTTGCTCTCTGTTTTTTTTCTTAAATCTTTTTTCTGTTTGGTCCGCTCTTCTTCGTCTGGCTTCTGCTAGGTTTTTAAACTGGCACATGTTGGGATTGTCTTCTCTGAGTTTAAACAAACACTGTCAAGTCCAAACATGATATTTTTAGGATCACTCAGAAGTACCAAACTCAGGAGAGGCCAGCTTTATCCCCTGATAAAATTCCCAGAGCGGTGGTTTTCCCATGGTGAGAACTATGGGAAAATTCAGAGGAAAATGGCCTTTTGACTAAATAACCCAGTGTTTGTGATGACCGTTCACCTTTTTCAGCCTGTTTAACGCCTTTTCCCAGTGAGTCTCAGTAATCAAGCTTCTG
>NW_005187714.1:27572-28539 GCF_000239375.1 Pundamilia nyererei
TGTTGTTAGAGGCAGATCTTTTGTACACATGGGTTTCGTATTGCTAAAACCAAAGCCTTTTTTTTCCAATATTAGTTAGTTGCTCACATAATTTTACAGCTATTTACATAATTTTTAGTTATTTTAAATGTCTTTGAAGCAATTTTTCTATCTACATGATGAGCATCTCAAAAAAACTTCACTAGTGTAATTTCATATCTATTTTAAAATGTGCAGAAATCCAAAAAACATTTTTTCTATATATTAGAAATTAGAAATTAGAATCCCTCTCTCCAACAAGCCAACGAACAGGTGCTCTAAACAGGTGCAAAAAAGGGAAAACCCACCAGCTGGTAACATGTAGGGAGGATTTTCTTCTGCAATCTGCACCTATAACTGCAGATTTCTCATCTATTCATTTATTTCCTGTGGCTGTTGTGCACTCTGTAGTACCCCGGGGCTCCCAAACATTTGCTTATGCCTGCAGCCGCTCCTGCCAACAACCATTACATTCAAACTTTCAGCCTTATGTGAATGTGGGTGTGAAGCAGAAAGATGCTGAAATCAAGCATCCAAGCCCCGGAGAGGAAATTTAACTGCTGCTGTGCTTTGATATTACTTATACAACTACAATACACTAATAAAACACTAATTTGAAACTTCAGCCAATAAAATATCTCTAATTAGATATTTGGAAAAATACCATTTAGAAAAGCAGACTTGCAGTCCAGACAATACCTTTGTTAACACAGTAACACAGACAATGAAGGACAGAAAGTTTGCTCATCTTTAAATGAAACAACAAATCAATATAAAAGACGAGTCCTTCTCCTGCTATGGTTTAGCAAACGTATAAATAATTTTAAGGTGGGTACACAGTTATAGATCCTTTGGCAGCTTTCTCTATCCTTCAGAATTGTCAGAATTGAGTCATCATGGGTTGATGTCCAGGTCACAGGCAATAAGACAGAAGATAGGAAAAGCCCTT
>NW_005187714.1:29401-30993 GCF_000239375.1 Pundamilia nyererei
TTTTTTTTTCAATTTGTTCACATTCTAAAAGTTATCAGTGTCTACTCTGATGGTGAGGTACAGTAACACAGTGTTAGGCTGAAACTCCTCATAAGAGCTGAGGTTGGATACTCTTCACTGAGTTTTGTAGCTGGTAGTCACTTGGGGCAGTTTTGATCCTTCATCAGCAGATTGGATCCACTGAAGTTGCTTCTGTCCCCCAGCACTGATACAAGGACAGCTTACCTCACTGTTACGCTTTGAGACCAACTTCACTTCTTCAGCTTAAAGTAGGTCAGACGCAGCTGAGCAGCTCAGCTCCACTCAAACAAACTGACAAAATAACCAAACAGGAGTCAATGTGTTGATTATTCATTACGCTGATTCCACCAATTCATCAATCATTTATCTGTTAACACAATGAAACAAGAACATAAAACAGATTTTTTAAAATCTTTTTTAAAAAAAATTTTTTAAAATAATTAATATGTTCTATCAACGGTAACTAGTTCATCATTATATATGAATTTTAACTTTATGTCTAAATCTAAATCTCTTTGTGCCCAAACACAAACACAGAGAGACTTTGAGAGATTTGTCTGAATGAAAATTTGGTCTGACATAAGCTAAAGCTGCCCACTCATGCAGATAAATGGTGTAAATGGTGCACAAAATGCCCTCTTTATAAAGGCTACTTCCTTTTTCACAGGCATGTTTGATTTGCTGGGTTTTTACCCCAGATGCCCTTCCTGGACTTGTGTCTCCTCTTGTAATCAAGCTGGAGATCTTGTAATGGTTACAAAAAGGTTTGATCAAAAAGTTCTAATCTGCTTTGAATTTGGCCAATTTTCCATTCAAGGTAACCTTCGGGGTCATGCACAGAAAACTTCCGTGTTCGACTGTGATTCCACCGTGGACCTCAAACTTGCACAAAAAATAAACATCAACTTCTATTTAACAGTGTCCTCATGTTGAATGAAGGGTCATAGCTGCTGATTAGAGCTGTTGTCAAAAATCCACAGTTTCCAAATCCAGCAGCAGTGATGTGGACCTGTTATCAAAACATATTATAAACATAAAACATTTTTATGTTTATATTATATGGAAAAATATGTATTTCCCAAAATGTTTTCCCATAAAAACGTCTAAACTCTGGCACGCAGAAATGCTGTAATATGACGTATCTATTGGTCTGGCATCATCAAACCAAACTGTCTTTCCAAATTAGTTATGAATTTTATGAATTTTACCTGCACGTTTTTTTTATCCTTCCAGCTACACACCACCTTTTCACACCCACCTTTCACCCACTCTGAACCAGTCACACGTAGGTTTATTTAGTATCTTATTTCGACTCCCTTCGTTTCTATTTTCCCTCAGACAATGAACCTCCTCTGCTCCAGTCGCTGACTTTGCCTCTGCAGTCCTTTCAGGGGGAGAATTTCATTTACCAGCTAAATGCTCGAGACCCCGAAGGCTCCACGGTTCTTTTCACCCTGCTATCAGGCCCTGAAGGGGCATCTCTGTCTCCAGCTGGTCTGCTGATGTGGAAGGCCACAGCTGAACCCACCAACAGACACACTTTCCAATTCACTGTGACCGACGACTGTAAC
>NW_005187714.1:31281-38408 GCF_000239375.1 Pundamilia nyererei
TTAAAATTTTGGAAGTTATTGTGGCGTTATTGCTGCCTTCTCCCACTAGAGGGAGATACTGGTATACAGTATGTAGTTTGGGGCCTGAGGTTTCTCTGTAAGGTGTCACTGCAGTACACACTGAGCAAGTGTTTCCACCAAAAAACTGCACAAAGTTGTCAGACTAAATCATTTTTTTTCCTTTTTTAATATGATGTTGCACAATTCAGCGTACACAGAATAACTGCTCACAGATGCAAAAATATATCACTGTGGTTTTGATTTATCAATATCACGAAAAGCTATAATCTTTGGATAGAGCGTTTTCCATTCTCGGGACATGTTGTATCATTGCTCTTAGCAGTATACGTGTAAAATACCCCTCATGTGTCAAGCCATGTGTTCTGTACTACAGTCACAGCCAATAGCGTTAACTAAGTGGTTCAGGAATCATCAAATAAACATTTGGGATCCATGGTCAGGAAGGTTAAGCCTCCTAATCTAATAAAGCATCCTTGAAAAGCATCCTTGAAAAGCAGGTGGTCCACAAATAGGACAAGCCTTCAATAATGTGCTGGAGTAGAAAAAATATACACACGGCTTTATGCACATAACTGTTAATCATGCAAAGTTAATTGTTAGTTAACTTTTGCTACACGTTTTGATTATACTGACTGGACCCTGAGTGTCTCTGTACACTCTGAGTTTTTGTTTTCTGATTTCTGTAACTACATTCATGTGTCTTGTTCAGTGTGTCTAAGATCATAAACCTGTGTGACTTAAGTTCAGATGTCTAAATGACAAGAAACCTTTTCCTCTCTAGGTGTTTGTGCGCTCCTGTGAATGCCTGAATGCTGCTTCATGTGTCGCCAGCATCAACCTCCCTGCCGGCAGTGGGGAATATGTGTGTGTGTGTCCTGATGGATTTACAGGGAGGAGGTGTGAGGTGGACACAGACGACTGTAAACCAAATCCCTGCAGATTGGGTTTCTGTATAGATGGGCTCAACTCCTTCTCCTGTGTATGCCCACCTGGAATGACAGGTCAGCTGTTTCCTTTAACTACACAGAGGATTAATCTTTTGAATATTATTTTACCTGTGGTCCTTACGGCACTAATACTGTAATTCCTGCATAATTATGACGCCTTTGTATTGCATTCCACTCATTCAGTCCAGTACTGAGAAATGTTGTAACATGACTGCGAGACACTCCTTTGGGTGTAACTGCGTAACTAAATAGATGGTTTACAGTTCTGAGTGCTCACAATAAAACTCTATCTGTCCTGAAATACTATAAACTGAAAGCAGATACTTGAGTTTTGTGCTGATTTTCCTTTGAGAACCTCCTTTAAAGATAGAGCCATATTTTGGTTACAGCTTTGACTTTGTGTTTATACTTGAGTGACTTATTACATTCAAATAAATGCTTTAAATTAGTCACTGGAGCTCAGGTTTAGTCACATCGTGAGCTTACTGTGTTCGAGATGGAGGCCCACATGTAAGCTCTTTACACATATAAACAGTGGAAAATATTGAAGCTGAGGACTTTGTTGGAAGCTGGCGGGTTAAAGACTTTTTAATGTGTGATTTGTGTTGTCAGATGCAGTTCAATCTGTGTAAAATTCTTAAATGCCTGCAAGAGAGAAACAAGTTTTCATCAGAAAAAACTTGGAACAGCTTTATTTATGATAAAAAATGATCCCAAATGAAGCACCAAACCAAACGATGCAAACAATTTACAAATTTGCCGTATAATTACGCTCCTGTTTTCCTCTTCTTAGCAAATTTATGATTTTAAATATTTGTTTATTTATTGAAATTGATTCCGTGTTTCCTCATAAGGTCTGCTGTTTCATGTGTTGTCAGGGCGTACATGCAGAGAGGATATAGACGAGTGTGTCTCACAGCCTTGTTTCCCTGGGGTGGGCTGTAACAACACGGTAGGCTCTTTTTTTTGTGGATCGTGCCCACAAGGATACAGCGGTGATGGGAAAAACTGCATGAGTAAGTCTACATTTTATTTGTATAGTTATGTGTAGTTCTGCCTTAGAGAACATTTATACATTCTATTTGTTTTGAAGGAGAGTCTGTGGTTGAAGCGGTGGTGACACCAGTGAGGGTACCACAGGTTTCGTTGAGGTCCAAGCCGTCGGGTGTGTCGCCATGCTCCAGAGGGCCGTGTTACCCAGGAGTGCAGTGTTTCGAGAGCATCCATGTTTCAGCAGGCTTCGTCTGTGGACCCTGCCCTGCTGGTCTGCAAGGAAATGGCCAGAAATGTACATCAGCAGGTGAGAGTGGAGCAATTTATGCACCTTTGGCTTTGTGCACCTTGTAAACGAATGAAATAAGCTGGGTATATGTGTATATTTTGCCTCCATTTCTTCATCTGATTTTGTTTACAAAATTGTTTAAATGCTTGTCTGTGAAAGTAAGACAAGTCTAAAGTTTTTCTGGCTATTATCCAGCAATATATAAGTGGAATGTTTTGAATAATGTTGACAATAAAGCCTGTATTTCTATGACTTTGTAAGTCATGTCCTCTAACAGCTCAGGGGAAAGTCACCAGTGGAGCAGACAGTTATTTTCACGTCACCAGATCAAATTCCACTTCCTCCTCAAACAGACGACCTCCTGACAGGAGGACGAGACCAGAAGCAACAAATATCAGGAGACTTTCTCCTGCTGACAGAAAAAGCACAGCGACTTCACAGGATCAAACCACAGTCAGAACATTTGCTCCCACTGTCCACAGGGGTCAACCCAGTGGGGTGGATTTGACCCCTGACCTCTCCACGGGGATGAGATGGGGGTCAGCAGCTCCCCATGTGACCTGTGCTGACTCTCCCTGCTTCCCGGGTGTCTCTTGTGAGCCCAAAGTATCTGGGTCCTTCAGTTGTGGCCGCTGCCCATACGGTTACACCGGAGATGGAGTCACATGTAAAGGTAAAGTGGTCTTATACTTCTACTTTTCATGACTGAATAAATTAAACTGACAACAAAAGTGCTAAAGAAATGATTTTGATAACGATGTTGATTGATTTTCCTTTGGCTCTGGTGAAAAAACTCTTGCAACTTTGGCTCTTGCAAAAAAAAACTTTTGCAAGGGGCATAAATTTTTCAGTAAAGGTGAAAAAGTGATATTTTGTACCACAAAGTGCTTCAGTATTTAATGTTATCGCACAATTGTACCTCATAGTCATGGCTTTGTGTGGTCTTGGTCTGAAATGATGAAATGAACCCTCAATTGGGCAACTTTTTGAGTACTGAAACATACTCATAAATGTACTTTGTTTTCAGCTGTTTGCAGGTATCCGTGTGGGCAGAACATGGAGTGCACTCTACCAAACACTTGTACCTGCAAAGACGGCTACACTGGATACAGCTGCCACATAGGTGAGAAACAGAGCGCGAGCTAATGAAATCACACTCGCCTCTGGATTTGGCTCTTATATCTCAGGGTCTAGTTGTGTTTTTTAAAGCTGACAGTTTCCTTTCATCCCAGCCATTTGCCGGCCTGACTGTAAAAACCAGGGGAAGTGTGTGAAACCAAATGTGTGCAAATGTCCTGCAAGCTACGGAGGGCCCACCTGTGAGGAAGGTAACCTGGAGTCATAGTCAAACCAGTCAAAACTGCAGACTGGTTTGCATTGCTTACATACTTGAATTGCTCGCAGAACACTGAGGAGTGTCACTGTTTGTGTTCAGCGAGCTGTGAGCCGCCCTGTCAGCATGGAGGTACCTGCCTGGCTAGAAACCTCTGTACCTGCTCCTACGGCTACGTGGGACCACGATGTGAAATCAGTGAGATGTGACTTAAGTGTTTTCTGCATCGTTTTTACATTTTACATAAACCTCCACAATGCATCGATCAGTACCCCTTTTGTTTAAGTGGGTCGGTTTAATCTAGGATTGCACTACATGATTTATGTCTGTCAGTGGTGTGTAACAGGCACTGTGAAAATGGAGGCGTGTGCGTTTCTCCCGATGTCTGCAAATGCCAACCTGGCTGGTACGGACCGACGTGCAACTCAGGCAAGAAACACGACCTGTAGCTAAGCATGCATTCAGACTGCAGCTTCCTTCTGTTAGAGTGTTTAATTCTGACAGCATAATTAAGTGGCACAAAACTCAGTCTGACTTGCACATAAGTACTCAAAATATATCAGTACTGCAGGAACCTTTTCTCTTAAAAGTACATATGTTGGCTCTTAATAAAGCTTTTTGTACCTTACGTCACCTGCAGCTCTCTGTAAACCCGTCTGTCTGAATGGAGGAACCTGTGTTAAGCCTAACGCATGTGCCTGTCCCAGTGGTTTCTTTGGCTCCCAGTGTCAAATTGGTAAGCTTGTGATGAATACATACAATGATTAATACAATGAGGAATTATAGTCAAATATTTCCAGCAATTTGTACAGACTGACTTTCATTTTTATTAAAACTAGCAAAAGCCTGAAGCTGCTTTCTGTTTGAAACAGCAAAACTCACTGGCATACATTTATTAAACTGCAGAAATCTCTGTAGGTTTGTCTCTCTTCTCTGCACATTGCAAGTAATGTTAAAGGCATCTACTAGTAACTTGCAGACAGGAGTGAGAACTGTGCAGAGTGTGAGATCATTTAAGTCAATGATTAGCATATTTTTGCTAATATTTCAAACAGCTGCATACATATTTTACACATTTAGGACACCCACTGGCAAAATGCTGCCCCATGGTAGAAAGTAACTGGGGTTGCAATCTCTGTGAACAGGCTGTGCCCTAGTTACAAACATATTCAGCTTACTGAGGTTTCAAATAGTTTCTTGACTCTGTTTATCTTTCATAATAGCTAACATCTGTTGAGAATGCCTGAAAGAAGTGAAGTGATGCTTTTTCAACAAAACACACCTAAATGTTGCATTTCCTCTCTTTTAAGTCATATCAATGTTGCTATAAAATCCAATCTCTAAGCTTCAGTCTGATTGAAATGTGCATTTTCTGGGTTCCTCACAGTTTAATATTGCTGTCTTTCAGCTGTTTGCAATCCTCCTTGCAAGAATGGAGGTCAATGTATGAGAAACAACGTGTGCTCCTGCCCTGAAGGCTACACAGGAAAAAGGTGTCAAAAGAGTAAGTGATATCACAGCCTAAATAGTTGAAGTACTGTTCAAAGTAACAGCTCACAATTTAAACATTTGGGTTTTAATTTGTTCCAGGTGTGTGTGAGCCTATGTGCATGAACAGAGGCAAGTGTGTGGGACCCAACACCTGCTCCTGTGCTTCTGGATGGAGAGGGAAGAGGTGTAACATACGTGAGTGATGCATGGATGTCTTGATACACATAAAATACACAACAAATAAAAAATTACCAGCTATAGCTCCAAAAAACATGTAATTCAATCAGCTTCATTTCTTATACTTTGGTTTAGGTTTAGGTGGGCTTGGGTAATAGCACTCACAAGAACTAACAAGAAGTCATACACAGTAGTTGTTGTAAGAAATTCTCTAAAAAGTTTACAAATTGTCTCCTAATAACAGTGCACAATTTATATTTTAATATTCATATGAATATGCATATGCATGACTTTTATTCATGCAAATCTTTTAAATCATCTTGCCCTCAAGACGGTATCCACTTTTAACAAGAACTACATAAAATGAAGGAAGATGAGATACTTAAAAACCAAACGGTGTTAGCTTTTCTGCCCTGAATTCAGGCTTCCAGGCAAACATTATTTCTTTATTTATTTATTTTTTGGTTCTTAAAAATTATTTTAGTGGCTAGAAAGTCCTATTTTTTCGTTTTAATGTAGCACAGCTAAATGGTAAATGGTCTGTATTTGTATAGCGCTTTACTTGGTCCTAAGGACCCCAAAGCGCTTTACACTATACACAATCATCCACCCATTCACACACACATTCACACACTGGTGATGGCAAGCTACAGTGTAACCACAGCCGCCCTGGGGCGCACTGACAGAGACGAGGCTAGATCTTTTCTGGCTGACCTGCAAATGCCTAATCTCAGCACTTTGGGTTTTAACCTTTTACCTATCTGTTCAGTCCAGTCGGGCTTCTGAGATAAAACCTTTTAGAAGCTGCTTTGGTGTTCATGCCTCCCTCACTGTTCTTATTTTAGCTGTGTGTCTACAAAAGTGTAAAAATGGTGGCGAGTGTGTAGGACCAAATACCTGCCACTGCCCCGCTGGCTGGGAAGGCCTTCAGTGTCAAACAGGTGAGTCTGTTCCTCAGATGTAATAATATCACTAACAGCTTCAGTAACAGCTCAGTTTTTTCTTAGGTAAAATCTGGCAAAGGGTACATACCAAATACTTTAACTAGGACTACTTTATAACCAATTTTCCTGAACTATTGCTGAACCAAATTAAACTGTTCCTCTCCCAAAAGGAGAACTGCTGTCTCCTTAACTCTCAGGACAAATACACAAAAACTACTGTACCACATTACAGGATACTTCTTGGAGAGATGAACTCAAGCAAAGGAAAAACAGACATTTTCATGCAGATTGAAATTCATCCATCCATCCATTTCGTTCCACTTATCACATTCAGGGTCGTGGGCAGGTTAGAGCCTAATCCCAGCTGTCACCGGGCAAGAGGCAGTCTGGCCTGGAGAGTTTGCAGACTGAGATCACTTTGTTTAAAATAATGAAGTAGAAGACATGATAGTTGGTTTTCCTTCAAGTTCTTTTTTGCAGATAATTGTTTTGATCATGTGTTTCAAGTGTTTCCAAATGACAATCAAACAGACAGCCTGAACTATAATAAAAGACTCTTTTCTGATTGTAGATTTTAACAGGAATTGACCATGAAAAGAAAAACAATAATAGATCAAATGTTTTAATTGTGACTTTCTCTCCAGCGGTGTGTAAACAGCGGTGTCTGAACGGAGGCAGGTGTGTGCTGCCTGACTACTGCCACTGTCGGAAAGGTTACAACGGACTGACTTGTGCAATAAAGGTGAGAAATGGGGTCATGGTTAACATATCTCAGTGGGAAAAGTCATAAAGAACACTGATAACTCCAGGATTTATAGATTTATAAGATTTACAATAGAGTCATAGAACAAAGCTTCATTAGATGAATATCGTTGGTCTAGATGACTGAAATGTTTAGTTCTGTTTAATATTTCAGGCTATTAAAAAAAAAA
>NW_005187714.1:38499-49612 GCF_000239375.1 Pundamilia nyererei
TTTTTTTTTTTTTTTAAATCTCTGTTTAATTCTTTCTGACTGCTGATAACCACTATTCAATTCAGTCTTTTTCTACTAATGTTAAGATATATTTTTAAAAAGTCAGATCAAATATACATCAGAAAAACCTTGAATTTAACACACTGCTTTTATTTTATAACCTCTTATTACTTTTGAAAAATTAAAAAAAATTTTTAATCATATGTATTTTATGGTTATTTCAAATTTACTTTTTAACTGCAAATAGCCCCATGGAGCACATGCAGTACTTTCTTGGCCCACTAGGGGGCTGCAGGCTACATTTTGGGACATTGCATCAAATAAAATGGCACCAAACAAATGAAAAAAAAAAATTTGTACTTCACAGGCATCACAGGCATGATGGCGAACAAATCGGGAATGTACTAAAGAAGCCACAAAGAACAAAGAAAGCACCATAACCTGTGGTGTGTATGAGTGAGACTTTGGATACTGGCATGTGCTGTAATGTGTGGCTGTGTGCACATTAGAACTGTAACAGAGCGATTTGATATATGCACTTGTCTTTTCCTGTCCGTGTAGATCACTACCTCAAGGCTCAAAGTAACACCCATCTGTTAAATGTATTAACAGTGTATTTTATGCAGGCCTGTGTGCCGGACACAGTAGTTGGTTAAGAAAAATAACGTAGTGGAGGTTATTGCCATCACACATTTTAGATTTGCACTGTTTCTTTCTATCTTATGAGGAAAAAAAAAACAGCTTGAGCCTGCTTCTTGAGTAAGCATAATGAAGGCTTTGATATGAATATGTTGCAGATTAACAAAAGTTGCATTTGTTTTGTTTTCTTTATTTGCTGTCATTAATATATTGCCCGATCAGGCCTGTTTGAGTTTGTTATACATTTATTGGCAAATATGGATGAAAGCAACGCTGGTGTTGAGGTTGTATATAGGGCTTGTTTTCTACGCTCTCTGTACTATATATTAAGCCCTATATTTTGTTCCACATTACACGGTGGTACTATAATAAAAACAATGTCTATTTTTTCTTCATTTAATGACAAATTACAGTATATTGTGTGTTTATACAACATAAAACACATTCAATATTTAAAAATAAAATAAAAACAAACTAAAACGGTACACTTTATATAAAAAGAGGGATGAACGTTTTGTCTGAAATGTGAAACCACTGCTGATGTACCTTAAACCAGCCTCATTTCTAATGAACAGCAGGGGCCAACTGGTTGCAAAAGTTAAAGTAAAATTGTTTTTATATATAGCACTTTCAAGATAAACATTACAAAGTGCTTCACAACAAAACACTAGAAATAAAGACATAAATGATACCCAAAGGGAAGTTTGAAAAGATGACTTCTTAGCTGCTTTTTAAAAGAGATCACTGAGACCACAAATCCCACGGTCTGACTGTGTATAAGTCTATAAAAAGATTTATTGCCTACAGCATGATGTTAAATTTGCAAGTTATATTCACATTTACAGTAAAATAGGTGAGAAAGAGGGTACGTTTTATGGTGTTTCCAGCCTGTTTCTAAAACTCCCAAGATGGGTCTTCACTAACTTTAAGGGTGACATCATAGTGGCTACATCCCTCTTTTCCACACAGTTGCTGTAAAACTAACTACGTCCCAGTATAAAAACATAATCACCCCCACAACATTGTTTGATCCTTGGGTGCACTAGTGGGACTTTTTCCTCTCCTCGCAGCGAGGTCCAGAGAAAGGAGGTCGACAGCGACATTTGTTGGGAGAAACGCACTTCCCTCCGTGCAAGCAGGGCTGACTGCATACAGCTACGGACAAAAGAAAACAAAAGCACAGGTACTATTTGTAAAACCAGGGGAATGGGAAATGAGTGAAGAGCTTGTAAATTCTAGCATCATAAACTCCAGCAGCTGGTCTCAAAGGTGTGAAGTGTTGTGACATCTGGAAATACACTAAGCCGAAAAGCAAATCCAAGGTGCAAAGAAAAAAATCGGGTATGTAAAATGCACTGGTGTGAGAATAGTGCAACGTAGTCAAGAGAGCAGAAAGTACCGGAACTGGATGAAATGAAAAAGACTTTATCATAAGGAATAAATGCTCCCAGTGAAGGGCCAGCATCAGAATTGGGGTCATAACACGACTCCGTACATCTGAGACTCCTCGATTATTTAACCCAGTCTCATCAAATGTGCACAGCAAAACGTTATCGGTCTTTGGGAACAGTGTACTCACCCATATGGCAGGCACCACCCAACCATCCCTCCGTGCAGCTGCAGATTCCTGGAGCCACACACAGCCCTCCATTCCTGCAGCCCTGGGGACAAATTGCTGCATGGGAAACAAACCATAGAGGGGTTTGCTCAGCGTGGAACAGAAATATGAAAAAGAAAAACTTACAATAAAAGTTTGTGCTTTGTGAACACATGTGAACATATTTTTATTTAATTCAGGCAAAAGTCAAATGTGAAAATTTGACATTGGTCAGACCATACAGTGGCAGTAGCGGCTGTAATGTACCATTGGTACATGCACGTGACGTTTTTCAGGCATTTTCAGCCTTTATTGGACGGTGACAGTAAAGAGTGGACAGGCAGAGATCAGGCCTTCACTATTATTATCTACAAACCCCACCGAGCTTTGCAGGTCCCTGCAGCACTTCAGCATATGGTTCACTTGCTCAAGCATCATCCTGGCCTTTATGATTCCTGCTTAACTACATATGTAACTATCCTATGACATTAGGTTTAGCAAGTGATTGGTCTGTTGTGTTGGTTGCTAAGTTAATTGTGGTTTTATGTTGATGGTGTACTTGTAAAATTAGTGCCATGCATATAAGAGAAGGAGTTCATATTAGATTTAAGCCCTCCCGGTGCCAATGACCCAATGTGTATAATGTGTATGCTAGCAAATATGGAAAATGAGCGTAGGAAGTCATCGAGTCAGCTAATGAATGAAACAGCTTTAATCCTAGAAGAGCAGCAAGGCTGAATATTTCATCTAGACCACAGAAGACGGATTGCTAGTCCAACAGATCCTTAATTTCACATGGAGAATGCATTAGTGGAAGCAGTCTAACAACAGATTTTCATCACTAAAAAATCAAGTCTGAGTTTCATTTGAAGAAAAATCTTGGTAGACATATAAAAAATTGGCTTTTCAATCTTTGCTGTTTTTTTTTCCAGTTCAAACTGAACTGCAGTTTTCTGCCAATATTACAAACTTCACCACAGCTCTCCAGCTGTTACACCTGCATGTCTGCCTCATCCACTAAGTCAGACTGACTGTTGCTTCCCTTGGTGACAGCTTCTTGGAGCCATAAAAAGCCTTAAACATCCACTAATGTCTGCAGCTGATGAACAGCTCCATTTGGCACCTTTGACCTCCTGTGTTAATTGGGTAATTAGATACAGCCACGAACCCTCCTGGCATTTTGATCCGGCCCAGCTTGAAGGGCAGATACACTTGGCCACGCCGTTGACAGCGGTGCATTCTCCTCCGTTCCAACATCCCCCATCGCACGTCACTGCAAAACACACACACGCACACACACACACTGTTCATGAGATAGTTTTACCATACCACAAAAGATTTAAGTTAATTTGGATATAAACTCCCCAAAGCACCCAGGAAATTCTTCACTACACACCATTCTGTTGGAATGCATTGACTTATGCATTCATAAACTTAATAAAACACATTTAAAAAAATCTAATCCATAAAATGTTTTAAGAAATTAGACAAACAAATGAGGCAGTACGTGAGCAACAGCTGAAAACTGTGTGTAGTATTCTGAATAATAGTAAACTGAATACAAATGAATAGAGCAGGAAAATACACCAAAAGCAAAGAATAACTGTCATCATGACACGCACACACGTGTTAATACACTTATTGTATTAGAACTGTCCCGCTCCCATGAACTCGTTTACCTTTGTGACAATATCTTCCTCCAAATCCAGGAGGACATCTGCATTTTCCAGGGCGAAGACACACTCCTCCATTTTTACATTTGGGATCACAGTTGGCTGCAAAATTATCCACCACAGTTTTTTTAATAGGCTTCAAAGTTTTGACCTTCTTTCTCAGAAGTCTTCGTCACTTTAAATTAATTTGCAACAAAATAAGTTAGTCATAAACTGGGTCAATAAATAAAGTGGCACATTAAACCATTTATTCATAGCTGAGCTTGGCACGAGGTCTTCCCTGTGCCATCATCAGAATTTGAAATTACGCGCAGATAAAAGGTTTGTCACGTCACCATACTGGCAGGTCTCTCCTTCGTAGCCCCGGGAGCAGAAGCATGTGTTGTTGCGGATGCAGACTCCGGCGTGTTCGCACGGCGGCTCGCACTTCGCTTTCAGGTCAAAGACGAAGCCGACCGCGACACCCCGGGGCGCGTCCGAGCCTCCGGAGCACACACCGGCGAGCGACATCAAAGAGGCAAACAGGAGAGGTGCAAAGAACATGGCCGGATGTGCTTTGTTGCTCAAATGAAGAGTGAAAAGAAGCGAAGCGGTGGACGGATGGAGGAGGAGAAAGTCTCCTGAAGAAACAGGGAAAACTTCTCGGCCAGGATGGTGGTGGTGAGGCGGAGCAGGGAGAGCGCCCTGGGGTGGGGGCTGGGGCTGTTTTTCAAGACTTTGGATCAAATCTATGCAGTCCATATTTGCATGAAACATATAGGTTAGACCACCGCGCAGATTACGCAGTGGGGTTACATGAAGTAAAAGTTTGACTCTGCCACAACAGATTCATAATGATGAGGTTTCCCAATAGTTTGTCTGGAGTTATGACAGAGATGCTCAAGATACTAATTAAATTAGGGCCTAAAACATGTGGATAGCACAGCTTCACCATGCTGCCCTATAGCAAAATACTCCAAAGAAGGATTTAAGAGTAATCTGATTGTATTTGCAGTCTGTTCATTGTGCAATAATTTATCTAAGGAATGCTACATGTGGTAACATAAAAAGTATTTTTATTGTTGCTTAGATTAAAGCGGTTGTGTTTCATATGTAGTTTATATGTAGCACCCACAAAGAGAGTAATATAACTGCTCCAGAATGTCTAATAAATAAATAAAAATCTGTAGTGTAGTTTGTTTTGTTTTTTTGCTAACCATAAAATAAAAATGTTTCAACAAATGTAAGAGCTCACCTGTATGAACTGTATGAAACACTGCTACCTGCTGTTTAATCCTCACTGATCCTGTGCTACATGTTTGGGACAGTCTACCATAAGGTGGCTGGATGAAATAAATGGACAAGTTTCTGGTACATATGCACATTTGTTGAGTAACTATGCTCACTATACTTGGTATCTTCTAGTACAACATTTGCTTCACAAAATGAGACACAAAAGATGATGCACAACTGATTTTGAAGGTCATCAGTTGACCTAATATATCTACACACATTCAGGAAGCTCACTTTACCCAAATATTTAACTTTATTAAAGTTACATAGCATCTATAACTAGTGGTATTTAAACAACATCTTACTCACTTCTGTTATAACAGCAAGGACTGATTTCTAAGGCACATAATTCATAATTGGTGCAAAGTATTATTTTTCATGGCTACACATCTAAGGTTTTATTTTGGTTTAAAGAAACTGCTGTGAAATATGCAACAAAAGAAAAGTGCAGTATTTTATACTGAGTACATATTTCACAGCGATGTTGACAAACTATATCTAAAAGACTGTAGAATCACTTTAAATGTCTATGATTATATTTGTCAGAAAGACAGAGTTTGGGATGTTAGTCTATGTAGAGCACATATGGAAAAACCATTTCCTCTTGTTTGGTGAAAAGAAACCCTGGGCCTGTATGAAGGACGGGGTGAGGGGGAAGTTCTGTTGTAATGACAATAACACAACCAATCAGTAGCGGATGTGGTTCTTCTCTCTGCTCCCTTAAAGCTGTTCAGAGACCAAACAGGCAAAGTAGCTTTCTGTTTGATTCTCTGTGTTTTGCATTTTTCAGTAAAAGTGAACAGTGTTTCTTTATTCTGAGTTCTGTGAGCTCAGAATAAACAGAGTTTGCATAATACTTGGACTACTCCAAGTACAAGATTTAAATTTCCATAAACGGTATGGAGTCGCTCTGCTGCTTATTCACGGAAAGCTTCTCTGGACAAGCAGTCAAGAGTCTTTCCTTGGACTCACCACATCAGACTTGTCATGCATGACAGAGTCCAGCTGGAAGAGAGACAACTGGACTTTATGAAGACCTTAGCATAGTTCTTCCCAAACAATCTGAACTGAAGTAGCTCACAACAAATGCAGTTATGTAGATTTAGTTGGCACAACACACAAATATTCCAAACATCTAAAAATCAAGAATCAGCATTATACTAAGCAGTGTCGGGACAGTGAGTCTGACCTTTTAACTTGATTTAAATGGGTTTCCTCTGTGGCCAGTTTAGAAGTGTGAGTTTCACTCATATCTGGGTGGATTTCTTTGGTAATAAGATTTTCATTGAAACTGGTGATAATGTGTTGAGTCACTTTAAATCAATATAGTCCTGTAGGGAGAAAATAATAGGTTGTCGCTTATTTGCAGAGTGATATCTTCATGTGGTTTATTTGATAATGCACTATATTCAACTTGCTAATCAGCAGTTAGCCTGCGTAACCACCAAAAAAGATAAAGAATAACAACAAAGATGAATGCCATCGTGTTAAAAATCCAAAGGGGAAATCACTCATTTAGTAATAAAGTACCTCCAGAAGCAAAAATAAAAGTACAGTGCTGCCCCACTAACACTCTACTGGCAACAACTAAAGTACAATCAGTAAGCAAAATACATTAGCGATGGGGCAAGAGGGTTTTTTCTCTGTTGTATGTGTTCCAGTGCAGCTCTGGTCTAGACCTGTGACCTGGATCCCGGAGTGGAAGTGAGCTGGTGGTTTAATGACTGCAACAGATGTGAACATACCATGATACACAAGGGGCCTGTGCCTCTCGCTTTAGGAAACAAACAGATGGATAACACCAGAAAGAAGTTTTGAAAGCAGAGAACAAAATTAGGTTCTTTGAAAATAGTAATAAATATTACTATTATCATTAATAAATAGCTTAAACACACAGCTTTACAACCACATCCTCAATTCTAATTTATTATGAGCATAAATGGAAGTTAATAGATGTTGCTTTATGTGTGTGCTTCAGCTCTGTGGATAGTTGCTGGAGTGAATAGGTTCGTGACAGGATCCCAACAACATTAATGAGTGTGTTTGTGTGGGACACCGTACTAATGCTAAGAGGCAGATAAACAGATTTGGCATGAGGAATATGAAGGACAGTTATGCTAAAGTTTGTCACTGGTCTTCTGCAATATTACTGCAAATTTGCAATCTTATTTCCAAATTTCATTTCTGAGTTTCAGTAGGAATGCACAGACAATGACAAAGAGAAAACGTTATTTGGAGACATGTGCTCGTGAACTAGATCAGAATATGGGACACTATTTCATTTTGTGAGAAGAAAGAACAAGTTCCAGATAAAAGTACAGTATCTGGTCACCCTACAATAGCTGCAGCCCCCTGGTGGGTTGTGAGGATACTGCAGGTGTAGTTCTTTTGGTGTAATACAATAAAACCCTGTTATCCTCAATAAAAGGAAGATGTTTATGTCGGGTACATTTTCTAGACAAAAATCATTTATGGACAACTAATTTATGATCAGATGAAATTTGTTTTCGCACATTTGTAAGAAACCTGCAAATTTTATCTCCTATTCATTGCTCAAACATCTGCATCAAGTCCACTGAAATGGACTTGATGCAGATGTTTGAAAACATGAAGACCTACTTTTTCTTGTCTTTTAAACGTCCAGTTTCAAGTATTAATGTGCAGTAATAACAATGGAGTAATGAAAAGGTAAGAATTTGGAGACCTTCATACTTCAGCTGAGTGAGACATTTGGCACCACTCTGTGTGTACACAGTATATTAGAAGCACACCAAGAAAACACAAGAAACGCTCAAAATGAATAGATTTTATTGTCACCGGCATGCATGAAAAACACAAAACCACTGTTTAGATGTTAGAAAATAGCTGGGAAACTTTCACATTTATGGAATATTACGAACAGTTTGATTTCGGTTTACTTTCTTCAAAATGACGTGTAGAAATGTGGAGATTTTGCAGCGATTTAAACTGTGAAACTTTGCATGTTGATTTAAGAAATTATATTTATGTGATCAAAACAGCAAATTACACCATGGCCCACAAAAATAGCATTAATTTAAATTTTTAAAAAAAGGTGACATTTGTATGAATAAGCCTATGACATAAAAATATTATTATAAGTTATTTTCTTATCAAGTGAAAAATGTATTTTATTTTTCAGTAAAATATGCTCATTAAGGTCTTCAGAGTAGTCACGCGTCGCTTTTAACCTGATGATTAACAGAGTTACACACACACACCGCACAAAAACTAAAAGTTTAGAATAAATCAGTGATGACGTGAGTCTGCTGTACTGCTCTACACACTAACAAAATTCATGAAACAAAAAGAGAGAGGCTGTTTGTAGAAAGGAGTCAAATAAGAGCAGAAAGGAATGATTAGGAACACCTCAGTAGTTTTACTTTCAAAAGTCAATTCTCTCTCACACGTTTTAGAAACGATTTCATAAAGTGGTGTAGAATGAGAGGGGCTGTGAGCAGCTTTCCCCTTCTATTTAAGCAATATTCACATTACCTTCTCTTCAAAAGGCCCAGCTAAAGTGCATCGTAAGTAAAGCTATTGCTTCCAGTATTTCAAATACAGAGGAGGAGTGATACTGAATATTGAATAATGTGCTCTGTTTTTACCAGCCTGGAAAAACTACAAACCTCTCGTCTATGGGCCATGAGGAGGATTTACAGGTCTGGTTCACGAGGGATAAACCATCGTTTGGTGGTTTTATTGCAAAACGTCTATTCTAAACATCATGTTTGTCCTCTAAACAGAATAAACTATTCAGGACTTAAAAACTGATGAGCCACTACGACTAAATTAAAAGCAAAGATGTTTTGTATGGAGGTCAACAGCAGTATCTGATGCCTAAGCTCTTTTGCTTCCCTTATTGGTAGACCTGCACATGCCCGTGCAACGAGGTGGTGTTCCCCCCACAGTCCACATACTGGTACATCTCCTGGGAGACCTGCTCCGTGTGGCCAAAGTAAGACGTTGTCACCATCACCCTGAAAAGCAAACAAGAGTCAAACATGATCAAAGTGCAAGAGATCAGTGGAAATAGTTGTGCAGCAGTCTGATATCACTGCTATCATTATTTGCTGTTGAAAGTACTGTAGCTCAGAACGTACACCAGTGCATTTCCTCCATCTATAGATCTATCACACCTAGACTCAACATCGTGTTCTGGCCTAAGCTCTAAATAAATTCTGTGCAGCGTTCTTGTGAATTGAAGTGGAATAAACCTCTATGTTATTCTATGTGGCATATCAAGTCTTCTCTGCACAGAGCAGTTTTTCATAGTTATTCGAAAATTAAAGAAAGGGGAAACATTATCATATGAAGTGTCCATGAAGAGCTTACAATTTCTGATTAAAAGTTAACTATCACAGCCATGTACCTATAAACAGCTAAAAAGATTAAATATCTTGAAAATGGTAACAAATCTGATCAATCTGGATTCAGCACAGTAAAAATCAATAAGAAACAACACATTTTATCTTCAAAACAAACAACTTCTGAAGTTGACTTTTTGACTGCTGGGTTTGGACAGCTTATTGTTCTGATCCTCACTTGAGGGGTAGACTACAAACGAAATTCAACACAGCCAGGCTTTCTTTATGCTAGCTGTCCTAACAAAACCCAAAACCTCAGTTGGAGATAACTGTTATCACAGTTAAGAACAGGGTTTATCAGCTTCCTCTATCAGGCAGGAGTATATGCATCAGGCTCTGTGCGTGCTCAAACCAAACTGGGCATTTTGCAAGTCATGTGACTCTTCTGCATGAAAGAATCATAATAGGTGCTGTCTACTCCAATCAGAAGCATTATCAACTGATGATGATGATGATAAAATTGTGATTAAGAAGATAAAAAACATTACAGCAAAATGCATCACTGCAAATAAAACAAAAAAAAAATTATATAATGTTGCAGAAAATCATTAATCTGGTGGTTTCGTGCACAGAGTAGTCCAAAACATTTGAATTCAAGTTATTTTATCTCTGAGCACGCTCTCTGTGCTGCTGTTTAGCTGCTCTGAAACTGTAAACTGGATCCATCTTAACATTAAAACTAAATTAAAATTGCTGCACTTTGTCAGCAGATCAAAGTAAAAACTATTTTATGGATTGAACAAGTATTCCTGCTGTCTGTTCTTGTAGCGTCCAGCAGTGTAAAGGAGACTAAGCAGTAGATTAGAATCAAGTACAACAAGGTTTATACAATTTCTGCATAACAAAATAAATCAGTATACATTTCAGGTGCTTCAATCAGTGGTTTAAGCGGTGGTACGGCTTAACGACTTGGACATATAAAACATATTCCCCCAGTAGATAATCTAGATAACATTTAATACATGCTGTAAATAAAAGAATCAGTGAAAACATGAAACATAATCTGATCAGAAGCAGGTTATCTGTTCAGTCTAAGTTACCACAGTGACTTAGTCAGATAAAAAGAAATCCACTTTTATGACACAGAAACCTTTAGCCTGGACCTGCTCACTAAGTCATTAATCTGGCTTCATAGTGCAGGCCTCAGGTCTATGTTATTCTGCATTTACTACAACATGCATCAGCAGCAGGAGATCTGAGATAGCATGGAGCAAAGTGTCAGCAGTTAGCTACACCAACAGCCAACCACAGCTTTTCAGGTGAGTCATGCTGAAAAGCTCAGATAACACCCTGTTGACTTCTCTTTCTTGCTCTTATTACAGTCAAAAACTGGTTGGGAGGCTTTCCTTGTACTTATAACATCACAAAATCGACTCCTAGGAATATGACTTCACAGCTATCAGTTCCACTCCTCACTTGACAAGTTTGCATGATAGTAAGAAAAGTGTCATTGAGAGCAGGCAAAGGAGAAACTAGAATAAACAGTAGTTGTGAAGAGTCGCACAGTGAGCTGAAAAGAGATTGGTGCAAACAATGAAAACAGTGAC
>NW_005187714.1:49921-67999 GCF_000239375.1 Pundamilia nyererei
AGCTGTAGAAACACTCGCAGGTGTACGGGAGTGCTACAGAACAGTGCTGCTTTTAGCTTAAGACATTTCTGCCAGACTGCAGCAAGACGCAAGCTTTTTTCCCCTGCATGTCACTGCATGGTATTAATATAATTACTTATTTGCTTGGTATGCTTGTCTGTTTAAATAGCAGAAGTGATTATCAAACCAATTTTAACATCCACTTGCTTCCTAATTTTTTGAAGAGAGTCAATTACTAGTGCAAGCAAATAATTTCTCACAAAGACACGGCATCATTTTCATACTGTCAGCTGTGAGCGGCAGTGTCCTAACACTGAAGTGTGTGTGTGTGTGTGGGGGGGACCCCACAAAACAAATCAGCCCAGATTGAATAACTTTGCTCATCATTACTTCTGTCAGAACTGACTTTTTAAAGAAAATCTATTCTTGGACTCTTTTAGAGTCATTCTGCATTCTTCACACTTGGGGGGTGGGGGCGTTATTTAGCTTATACTGAACTTCTGCCTTAGGCTGTTGTAGCACCCAACTCTTTAAGATCACCCTTTTCTTGTAACTGGCTGCAAACGCAGAAAAAAAAAATACAGTATTAGTGACATCTTCCCTCACTAACATAAGAAAATCTGTCTGAAACTGACCCATCTCCCATTTTTACAAGTGTATACGACATAATATAATTTTCTCTTATGTATACTATAGTTATTCTTATAAATCCAACTGTTTGATTCATCTTCCTAAAATATTCAAGACAGACTGAAGGGATTTTAAAAATAAAAGTCTTTTTAGAGGCAAATGAATACACTCAATTGCAACAAGACACTCGATTAGATAGTCACAACTGACCTTTATTGTATCATGGTCCAGATATAAAACCACTGAAAGGCTACATTAGGTTTTAGGATATTGGCTGCTTTTCTCATCCTCATTTTTACTGGCATTCATCAGTGCAATGATACTGATGATACTTGGCTAGAGACCAGCGGTTTGCCTTCCCCGACATTCGATTCAGAGAATTAATTAGGAGAAATGTTAACTGCTAAATTTACAGTCTGCTTCCAAGTCAGATTTGACGTGTAAATGAGCAAAGCACCCAAAGGCCCGGGGCTTCTGCTGATCTGAACAGTGCCCCACAGCAGAAGGCTGTTTGCTCTGGGCAGATCTTCAGTGTGTGTGTGGGTGTGTGGGTGAAGTTATGCAAGTGTGGAGGAGGGAGCTGAGAGTAAAGACTGATGCTCAGCTGAGCACAGTATCAGACATAAAAAGAAAAATATTCAATATCTTGTCATACTTACTGCATCATGACCACTATGTTGTGAACTTTAATTGTTGGTAAGGTGCAGTAGTCACTGAAAGAGAGACAAGTAAGATTAAACATGATACTGATCTGAGTGTAAAATGCCTTATTAATAGGACTTCAAATAAGATACTCACAACATGTAACTCAATTCATCAGCGATGATGGTGGGGACCATGTAATCAATCTGTAAACACAATTCAGAGAGAAAAGATATTAGATTTGAAAATCCATTTTCTGCCACTTATCCAGCGGGGGGCTGGGGCCTATCCCAGCTGTTACAGAGGAAAACCAGCGTGCACCCCAGACAGGTTGCCAGTCTATCGCAGAGCTAACACACAGATAACATTCATGCTCACACTCACAACTATGGCTAATTTAGACTTGCCTGTCAACCTAAACCTATGCATGTTTTTGGACTGTGAGAGGAAGCTACAGCATCTGGAGAGAAACCACACGAGCACAGAGAGAGCATGCAAACTGCACACAGAAAAGCCGCAGCTGGACACGTTTCAAATTCACTAGCAAAATAAAGAAAGTCAAGAAAAAAAACAAACAGAAACTGCGAGGGATACTTTGTACTCAGTTGTACATTTTTAGGGCTCACTGAGCCAAGTGATCAAGACAATCTCCAAACTACACTGCAACATTATAATACTGACACTGGGGTGCAGAAAAATGGTAACCTCCTACATGGCCTGCTATGGTATATCTATCAGAACACCAATGCTGTAGTGATTTTAATGATTTAGCCTTTTTTCCCCCTTTTTTAAAAAATGTATTTCCTACAATAACTAACAAACCAGTAATGTGTGAAATGGTTTTGGTGAATTGTATATTTTTGAAGCATCTTCCAGAGCTGAACTTTGTAGATGACCTCTGCACACTCATCTCACACAAAGGCCTTTACTTTATTTCCCCATGTTTTTAAAGCCTCACCCTGTACTGTGTTTTCACAGTAAGAAGGTGCTGCAGTAGTACAATAGGAATGACATAGTGAACTGACGCCTTTAGCATCAACCTGGTCTTAGATGCACACATACACCTCGAATTAGCTTGTGGGTTGCCAAGTTGTGGTAAGTGGAAATTGTATGTGAGATATTTATGAGTGTTTGTGTATGTAGGCTGTTTCATAGAACCTGGAAAATTCAGAAAAACACACAAAGCCGACTGATGCACAAATTCCATTTATGCATAATAAAGTTTGAGGTTAGTGCAAATCATGTGAGTTTCCTGAGAGAAAAACGCATCATATTTGATTCAAGAGGATTTCAACATTTAGGAGAACCCAGATTTTATCGGAGAAAATATGTGAGAAAAGTGGTCTAAACACAGAAAACATATATCAACCTACCTGCTGTTCATCCAGTGGTATGATCACTGTGCTGTTGCTAAGCCTGGCCTTTCCTATCACCGTCTTGGAGAACTGCACTTGGGCTGTGATGTTGGTCACAGTTATGGCATAGTAGTTATTGTTGGTGATGTTCAGTGTGTTCTAGAGAAAAGAAGGTAGTTAATACGGCAAACTTGTTAGCAAACATTATTGATTTAGAGCTGTCCTTGGTCATTGCCTGTCTAAGCATGCTAGCATCAATTTAAATATTTTTTAAAAATGCGTAATTCAAAATTAAGAATTAAACCATGCAGCATTCTACTGATGCAATACTATCAGTAGATTCAGTTAGATTATTAATTACGTTTTATTTTGTATATATTTTATGTATCATTTATTATAAAGTGCTCACACTTACTGTAAGGTTGAGATAGACAATTCGTTTGTCATGGTCATAGGAGACATAGGCAGACTTCACTCCCACATAGGAGACATCAATGGAGCGAGGGAATAGGAAGAAAACTGCCAGGCCAGACAGCAGCAGGCACAGAGCGACTGATATTGTAACATACAGCTTTCTGCAGGAGATTGAAAGGAGAAGTCAAAAGCTGAAACAGCTGTTGGCTTCAAAGTCTGTTGTGCTGCTGTGTGTTCATTTAGTTTCATCACACGCACAGCTAAGGCAGCTAATTTATAAAAAGAGCACACAATGCAGACTTACGTCCTGCTTGGTCTGAGCCTTTGGTCGCTGTATGGAATCAGAGCCACAAGCTGATTCTCTTGACCTGTTGAATGAGTTTAAAAAAAAAAGTGTAACTGCTGGAATCGATTTCGCATCACTGCTTTAAAACTACATCCAAAGAAGAATCTTCGCCTAGTTTATTTTTCTCACTTAAAATTGCAATTTTCAGGTCTTGACTCGATTTCTAATGGTGGCACCTAAGTAATTAAACCACGTCTTTGAAGTAGGGCATATCAAATGGGAGACAACTTGATAATATCAATAAACTAATTTAGATCAGTATATTCCTCTTGATCCAGAAAACTTGGCCTTGGCAGAAATGTGCAGTCCTGAGTTCCAGATCTGGTTTTAAGTATGAGTGATAAGCAAGTGCAGGCCAAGCCAGTTTAAATAGTTGCCAAGAAAAGAACTGTGGTCTTAAGAACATAACTACGACTTTAAGTTATAACTTTCGACTTTAAGTTATAACAATTTTTGTAAGCAATATTTCCGTTTTTGTCCTTGCTTTTCTTACTGGTTGGAAATTGAGGTGACATGTGGAAAAGGGTGATGCAAATGCAAGCAACACTTGCATGAAAATGTGCAAGCAGTTGGATTGCATGTTTCCTTATAATGCAGAGTTGTCAGTCAAACTTGATAAAACCAAATGCATACAGCATTCATTAAGCCATTACTAAAGGTTTATAATAAATTGGGATGGTATTCTTGTAAATTTCAACTTGATTCATGGGTATTTTGTACAGATGGGTACTTTAATATCTCTGCTTTTAAAAAACTCTTAACAGTTAAACATTTAACAGCTAAGCTTTACCACGAGGGATTCTGCCAGTGCCCTGGCATGTGGGGCAGGTAACGCTGTCCCGTCCAGTGAACTCCACATAGGGGAACTGAGACACATCTCCATTCTTTCCATCCTCTTCTGTGTGACTCCCCCCATACTCCGTCAGAGCATCTTGACTCTCGTCTTTTTGCTTAGCTAAGAGTGACTGGGTCTTGCCCATAGCTGCAGCTGTCTGTAATCAGCAGAAAAAAAAGAACATACAGAGAGAGGAACTTCTGCACAAGTTCAGCACGCCATGCTGACTAACCACATGCCAGAGAGCCATTTGGATGTAAAATTAGATCTGGATGTATCCCAGTAAACACTTCCCAGGGAAACAAACTTCATCACAAAAGTCTTTTGTAAATCTGTTGGAATTCAAACATAGACTCTATTCTTCTCTATTTTTCAATGTTGTATAAAATACATTTAACTAACACATTTGTAAGTTAAATATTTAGACCACTCTCATGGCAAAATGTGACAGGAATGAAACAGTAATTGAATTGCTCATGGTCACGCAGACAAACTGTCACATTCTTTTCTCCACCGTCAGTACGACTTTACTGTCACAGTGACAGAGTAACAGAGTTTTAAAAGAAGCGGGAACTGCTGTATTTTAACTCAAACCAGTCTTATTCCTAAATCTAATGAGTAGTTTTTAAAACCCAACCCTAAATGAGTACTTTCTAATAGATACTGATACATAGATAATAATCCAATCAAATTGATACAACAAGTCTTTCCTGTCGGGGGAGGAGGGAACAGGAATTGGTGCAAACTATGGTGTCTAGCACCTACCTCTCCAACCTCTAAATACTGACCTACTTGCTCTTTTTAAAGTATAAAATATTAACTTGTATAGACTGAAACAAACTTAGTACATGAGACCGTTGAGAGAGTAAATTGCCTCAAGTTATGCTTGATTTGGACTACAGTGAGAAATCTATGATGTAACTGGAAACCCCTATTAATTGCTCTACCTATTTCCTATTTCTCCAACAAAATATGAAGAAGTGATGGGCAAATTAACTTTTGCATAGTACTACAGCTTTACATTCATAGAATGCCATAACTAGGAATTAATAGTCATAATTCAGACATAACTTGAGGACTCATAAATATGCTTTGCTGTGTGATGTGTTTCTTCAAGGTTATAAATATGTGAGCAATCTGTTTTTTTAATGATATTATTGCTTTAAGACTGCTTTGTCAAATCAATCTGACTCTAATGACTAGCAGACGTGTTCACTGAACAGGAAAAATCTGCTCCATATTTTCCAAAGTACATTTACTGCAGTGTGAGGCATTTTTAGGGCTGTGCTCATTTAAAACAGATGCTGCTGGGCACTGGTACCGGTGCATTTTATTTTTTCCCAGTACAACCAGTTTCAAATTGTCCAGCTCTCTTAGGTTATTTGCTCATTTTAGCAGTGCTGGCATGGCTTTCTGACTATGTATTGTCAAAACAATGGCATCCAGTGGGGGCTTTGGACATGCAAGTCACACACTTGCTATCTGCCTGCTCTGTGTCTCTGTATTGTGTTCGGTCTCACTGATGATAAAATAGTTGGAATTTAGGCCCATGTGTTTCTCTGGTATTTAAAACACTACTTACTCAGCAGTTGTAAATAATAATGTAATGTAAATAAGCACAGTGCCATATTCAAGTATAATAATATAAGAAAACGTGTTATATAAAGTGGTTAATATTGGTCTGTCATACACTAATATCAAAGAACTGCTGAAGTATTAATACGCCAGCTATAGTTTCAAATATACTAAGATTTCATGTGAGTACACTTAAGTAAATGACCAGTAACTGGCATTTCTGCCTGAACTAATATCCTCATAGTAAAGAACTCTAGGTATTTGTTTTAAACCGTAAAGTAGGCCGCTGTTTCTCAACACGTATAGCACCGTCATGTTTGAGTTGCCTTTTTCCACACCGTTGGATATTCACGCTGTTTCATCTGAGGGTTGCTCAACATAAAACTATAAAGAAATGCTCCAGATTCACCCAGGCTGTTGTCTACATACACGACACACAGCAAAGGCCGCCATGCTGTTACTGCTACTGCTGAGCTGCTAAGGCTAGCCGAGGACACACAGTACCGGCCGGTGGAAAGCGGCTTTTACGCCTGTATTTTTACAAACAATAGGCACATTTAGCTTATACATTTTTAAAAAAATGTAAACACACTCTGAAAACCCGTATTCTGCGTCGACTGTAGGCTGCCAAACGTAATTCAGACATTTAATTAAAACCGGATCGACGGTTCGCCAGTCGTCGAAGTCGTTAAATATCCAACAGACGTTCGTTTAACATTCCGCTAACCGCTTACCTGATGTGTGTTTTAGTCTGTTTTACTTGCCATCCGGTGTATCTCCGTTGTTTGTTGTGGTTCACTCGCCAGCGGAGAAATAACGCCAGGAACGCCCCCCGCTCTTCTCATTGGGCAAGCCGATGATGGTGGATTTATCCGTCTGCACTGTTGTGTTCAAACAAACGGGATGCTGGAGGTGAAGCTGCACTGGGCCACACCCAGTCATTACTCAAATAACACATGTTTGTTCTTTGTGTAATGCTATGAACTATGACCTGCCTTCGTTCAGGTCATTATACCAGAAGAAGTCTTCTGGTATACTGCTGCAGCAACAGCAGTTACTTCCACAATTAGTGACAAAAATGTCAGTTACAACGCATAAACTGCGCCCCCTGGTAGGACGTGAAGATACTGCAACTTACTGTGAAAAGTTGCAAAAAACATTTTAGTTGAGATTTAATAGTCGTTACCATCGCTGTACAATATTTAAATAAAAAACAACAACAATAGCAATAAAACAAAATCCCTGAAATTTAAAAAACAAACAAACCAAAAAACATTTTATATTTATTTTCTGACTTGTTTACCATCATGTCGCTGGCCACTTCAGTAGTTACACCTTGCTAGTACTGCGTTGGGACCTTTTTTGCCTTAATAACTGCCTCTGTTATTTGTGGCATAGATCGACATGGTATAATCAATGCTTAGTTGGCACTAACAGGCCCAAAGCATGCCAAGAAAGTATCCCCCACACATTTACACCACCACCAGCAGCCTGAATCGTGCAGAATGGATCTATTCTTTCATCCTGTTTACCCCAAATTTTGACCGTTCCATGAGTCATCAGACCCGACTACTTTTTGGTTGTGCCGTTTTAGTGAGTCTGTGAATTGTAAGCTCACTGTTCTGTTCTGTTCTGACAAGCTGCTGCTGTAATCTGTAATCTGATTCAATGTTTGACATATTTTACATGCTATGCATACCTCAGTTGTAACGAGTGGTTATTTGAGTTGCTCTTGCCTGCCTGCAGGTCAAAGCAGCCTGGTCATTCTTACCGGGCCTTTGATATCAATAAAGCATTTCCAACCAGAGAACTGCTGCTCACTGGATATTTTTAATTTGTTTGAACCATCCTCTGTAAACCCTGTCATAGTCTGGGTAAGCTTCCGGTACCTTTCCATTGTTGTTGTTATGACTGCAGAATCCGCCCTGGGGCGGAGCCCTCATCGTCTCACCTGTGCAACTCACCTGACCCCGTTTCTCAGTGATAAGCGAGACGGTATTTAAGACTAGCGTCACCATCTCTTCTCCTCCAGCTCGTCAACTAACTCTTTGTGCCTGCAGTGTTCTCGGCGCGTCACCATCCCACTCCTCAGCCACTCGCATTCTCTGGACACTGGTCTCGATTACAGGATTCACGCACCTCCGCTCAGGAATAACTCCCCTTTGCACACGCAAGCTTGTCCTCCTGCCACCGTCTGTCTCTAAGTAAGCCACTCTGACCCAGTAATCTCCAAGATTCCAGCTTCTTCTGTTTCCCTGCTAATTGTATTCTCATTTGTTCAGTTTCGCCACGCCATGTATACTTTCCTCGTGTTTCAAGTTTATCCCCGTGTTAATAATAAGGCTTGTGAGAATCAATTTGCTGTCTCCGTGTCTGTTCTGCACTTGGGTCCACATCCAAGTACTGCCCTACAGGCCCCCAGGACAAACCCAAGAGAGCTGTTTAGGAAAATCAGTGGATCAGCAGTTTACGAAACTCAGACCATCTGGCACCAACAACAACAATGCCCCAATCAAAGTCACTTATATCACCTGTGATTGTGATGTTCAGTTTGAATTTCAGCAGGTCCTCTTGATTGTGTCTGTATGTGTTATGCATCAAGTGGCTAAGTGTTGCATCTCATTAGATACTTGCATTAACAAGCACTCGAACAGATGTGTTCTATTAATGAAGAATTCACTTCAACAAATAAATAGTCAAACATTTTCCAGCAAGATAAAAATGTTATTTTAAATAAATCAACACCCCTGAGTCATTCTTACTGCCAACCTTAAAGCACAGGGTGAGGAGTGGTAGCCGTTTTTCACCAGCTTTTTTTAAATTTATTTTTTTTAAAGTAATAAACCAAGGATCTAGATAGTCATAGCCAAGCCTGCACACCCTAACTCTCTCTCAAAAAACAGTTGTTCAGTTTAATTCAGCACCAAATTAGCAATCACCTCAAGTCACTTTATATTATAAGGAAGAGACCCTACAAGAATACATGTTGTTTTTATCTGTCATCCTTACTCAGAGTTTGTCTTCTCTTTTTATCTGATTCATTACTCAGTTCTGATGAAATAATTACAGTGGGTGATTTTAACATTCACATAGATGTTGAAAATAACAGCCTTAACACCGTAATCAATTCATTATTAGATTCAATTGGCTTTTCTCAAGATGTAAATGAGCCCACCCACCACTTTTCCCCCAGAAAACCGTCTTTTGTCTGAACATTTCTTAATAACATTTAATTTTAAAATAATAGATTACATAGCAGTGGGGAAAAAGATGCTTTTCTGAATAGAAGAATAGAATAGAATCATCCTTTAATTGTCCCACAAGGGGAAATTTGGGTGTAACAGCAGCAAGAAAGACACATATACAAACAAACGACACAATTTTTACATATTTATTTTATTTATTTATTTTTACACATGAAAGGGCTGTAACAAAATTTACAGAAGCACTAACCACATAATATGAATACCTCTGTTAACACTGTTAGAAATCTTGAAGTCATTTTTGACCAGGATGTGTCCTTCAAAGTGCATATTAAACAAAAATGTCAGACTGCTTTCATCTGTTCAGTGGCTCTGAAATTATAAACATCCTGACTTAGAGTGATGCTGCTAGTTATAGGCTGGACTGTTGAAATTCAAACTACCAGTTGGTCAACCAGAGTACTAACAGGGATGATAAAGAGAGACCATATTTCTCCCATAATAGCTTCTCTTCATTGTCTCACTGAATTGAATTTCAAATCCTTCTCCTCACATGTCTTACACAATTAAGCCCATCAAATCTTTAAGACCTCATATTATCCCAACAGAGCACTTCATTCTCAGACTGTGGTAATCAGAGAGGCTGGGTTTTGTATAAACATTTATTATTGTGGATGTGCAAATGTTGAAATTGCATTTGATAGTATTAAGTGGCTGAAGTTAAGAGCATTTTACAAACTTATTATTTCAGTAGCGCCTCATTTGAAGTCTATTAAGGTAACAGTATGTGTTAGGCAGAATGACATCTTTCCCGTCCATCCTAAAGTAATAGTATCTATTACTAGAAATCTAAAATGTAAAAAATAAAACATCCACTGCATATAATGAACCAAAATGTCAGAAGAGCAAAACTAAGGCAGAAAAATTATGTTTTTATATAATATAAAAACATAATTTTTTATATATATTTTTTATGATAATAATGTTATATTTTTATTTCAGATGTATTAAAGTTGATTAGGCAAACTTTAAAAGGGAAAACAAATTTCACAGTAATATTACTGCAACACAATCTATGCTCTCCATAGGAACAAGTAGTACTATTAGATACTTTAAGTTTAAGTATAAAAAAATAAGGGCATTTAAAAAAATATAATGTAAAGAAAATTATGTTACGGAAGACACATCTGAATCCTTTCACTTATGCTACTGCCAAGCTGTAAATATAGTATGCTGCAAGTGAAAGTCCTGTTCCTGCAATATTACATAATTAAATGTATATGTATGAAATTGTTTGAATAGTATTCCATACAGAATAGTGAACTTTGAGTTTAAGTAACATTGTTGTCGGCTAAAGAAACTGTTGCTTCCCCCCCCCCCGTCACATTTTTGCACTCATGCAAGTGCATCACTGTGATCAAATGTCTGCTGTCGGCCACAGCTGATGTTTGATGTCTTTCATCTTAAGTGCAGATGTCACATTAATCACTGTTCCTATTGAAACAGTGGCACGCTGAGCAGTCTTTGTGACTGAAGCTTTTGTGATAAAACATTGAGCCCTCTTTCAAAGCTCTTTAGATCTTTTCCTCTTGCCATCTTGACTCAAAATCAGAATCAACTGGGTCTGTTCAGCATTTTTATAGATGCCATAGAGCATGATTGCAGAATTATAATGTAAGGCATCTCTGTGCCACTATTGATTGTGTTTCTAACCTTATTTAGTTTAGTATTTTTTTTCCTTTGATTGTTTTCATCTTTTTGAATGTTTTGTCTTACAGCATGAAAATGTTAATGTTGTGTATTGTTGACATAGAATGAAGAAAGTATGAATTTGAGATGCTTCTAAGTGCAGCACTACAGTAAATGTATTTAATCCCAGTAATCACTAATGTGTGTGTGTGTGTGTATATATGTATATAAATAAATGTAAAAATCTATAATATGTAGACTTTGCTTTGAATAATTTTCATTTTACAAACCAGGCAGAATTATTTTTTACATTAATGCATAACCTGTTTAAACACTATGCAGTCCAAATTTAGCACAAGTGGTCTGAGGAAAAGCCATCCCAGAACCCTTGTTCCAAACACAGTGACTCAGATGATGTGGATCGAGTTCCTGGAAAATGTAAATGAGGTTCTGTGAGAAATTTTTCCCTCAAGAGTCAAGACTGTCACTCGTAATGAGCAAGAACTGACCATATAATGGTTCATCTGAAAATGGTCATATAGAAGAACTGGAATGAAAATGAGTGAAAAAGCAGCCAACATCTACAGATAAACTGAAATGGTTTTGTACTCTGCTGTAGGTGAAAAGATTGTTTTTAACCATCAGCCACTAAAGGCTAAAGGGGTACTGTCGTCACCCTACTGGGCAGGCAGGCAGATGGCGTGCACACCTACGTTTGTGAATGCAGCAACTCGAGAACATGAAAAACATCTTCTTTTAACCATGAAGGTTTTGATTGTAAGTAGCGTGCAGTGCTGTTAACTACAGGAGAACATCTTTCGCTCCACCCGGGTTCACTGGTGTCTTTATCGTGGTGCCACTTCTTTGCTGGCTGCTGTGTACCAGAGAGGAGAGGCAGCAGCTCCACCATAAACAACACCCCTGATGACAGTGTCGTCTTCACTGCTGTGTTGTGAACATTTTTACTAAACAAAAATAGAAGTGTCTTGAGCTGATTGTTAGAACCCCGTGTTCCTAAATTTTACATTTTACAGTCTGCATGAAAAGTATTTTTAGCTGAGCCCTCCACCCCCATGAACATCCTCCTCCAGTGTTAAATTCTTTATTCTAAAATTACTGACTGCAAGACAGAAAAAAATCCATTTGTTAGCCAAGGTGTGCTTCACCCTGTTTTCTTCAATGGGGAGCTTGATTGATGGAGAAGGCTGTCAGTGGCCCAAATACTTAAAAAAAATCCCCTCTTGGTTATTCTGATCCCTGCAGCCTCATTCCAAATACATAAAAACCAATTACCTGAAATAATGGTCTCAGTGGAAACTTGAAATATAACTCTGCTGGACATCAAAGAACAAATGATGAAACGTCTCCTGTATCCAGACTCTAAACTCGCCTCATGAACCACATTCAGTGATTTTACAGCACTTCTGTCAACCAGATGATGGCACTGTGCTGCCACGTGTGAATGTATGATTCAGCAATAGTGAGGCTGGTGAATCCTCTCGTCAACAACATGGTTATTAATGCCAGCGAGCAAACATCAAATTATAGTGATAACAGATTTTATTTAATCTGTTTAATCTCCATGAGTTCAGAGCATCCACTCTGAATAACACATAACCTGGTAAAGTGAGGGAGATTTCAGAAATGTGCAGTAAAAATGAATGCTTTTGCACCAGTTGTGCTGCAAACTGACTTGGGTCAAGGTTTCAAATGCCAGTCAGTCTTTGTTTTGAATACCAGCTGGATCTGGGTTACTGATTTTAGGACAATACAGATTTTCCACATATTGTTTCCGTGCTTGTACTGCACACTTTTCTCTGATTGTTTAACTGAGTGACACTTATGAGTCATTGTACAGTGCCGTGTGCTGCAACCATCTGCTAGTCACATTCAAAATGTGCTAAAAATAAGCAGCAAATACTGTTTGACACAGGTTGGCTTTAACAACGACCTACTTGGCATCATCAGCAAGTTTACCATAATGCCAGCGCTAAATGACAGAAATCAGCATCAACAGTGGCCCTGAATATCCGCCTAAATACGGATTTGCTGTTTTAGAGAAAATATGTTTTTAATGACATGCATTCATGTCTATTTTCTAAATGTTCTATGAGCCATCTAGAATCAGAATCAGAATCAGAAAGGGTTTATTGCCAGATGTTGAGCAGGTTTACAACATTAGGAAATTGCTGCGGTGCTGTGAATCCCCCTGATTTCCACAATAATTATGCAGCCAATGTACAGCAAGAGACAACGTTAACTTAATGCTGAGGACTGGAATAAATGTCCTCAAGAAACTGGAGTGCAGATCTCCTGCTGTTGCTGATACAAGAGTTTGGAATCAGAATACTTCCTCTTCTATTATTAACTGGGTTAGAAATTACCACCAGCTACTCTCTGTGCCAGTAGATGGTGGTGGGTTTGTCAACTCACTCCGCACTTTGGCAGGAAATCAGCCATTGTTCCGAGCTCCAGTTGCATCGAAATGAGGCCATCACTGCATTTTTATTTTGTCTCTGATCCGATCCACTGCGGAATAGTTTTCTAGGTTTGTTAATCTTTCATCTCACCAGGTTAGACATGTTTAAATTTTGATTTTCACTAGCTCATGTTGAAGCCTGGCATAATGAAAAGCACTCCTATCTCCTCTGGTGTTCACTTACAAACGATAGTGGAACATGCCACAAATTGAGCATAACTGCACGCTGTGTTACTCTGTGGTTTAATTTTTATTGTACTCTGCGTTCCAAGCGTGGGTAACTCCTGGTTATTAGATGTCAGTCTTCCTCTGCTTGTGTGGCATGATTGTTTCTTGCAGATAGCTTGCGTCACTTTCTGATTAACAAACCAAACCAGGCATGATTGTAAAAAAATGTGATACCATCACATACCCAACAATCTAAGCTAATAAGAAGATGTGCTGTCAACATTCTTATTATCAGTTTGATGCCTGCTAATGGGCAAACAGGTCAACATCCTGCCCTGTCTATTGATGCAGAAGTCTGTCTACCCTAATCTTAGAGTCCTCTCCTGTAGCTGCAACTCACAGTACCAATACAGTCGTGTAGTACACAGAGAGGACTAATTCATTCAGAATCACCGTGAGGAATATGAAAACACCGCTGTGCTAGTCTGAGGAAGCAGGTTAAAAGTGGCAGTGCTGGTCCAGGCTGCTGTGTGAGGAAGCTGCCTGTGTGTCCCCGATAAGGGGGAGCGAGTGGTGAGGACACGTCAGCCTACTTCAGGTGTCAGCACTTCAAACTAGAAGCATGGCTTCACAGGGAATGTATAAAACTCCATCTTGCAGAGGTGAAGTAGAGGATATTCTGAGTTTGTAGTATTTGATGTCCAGTGTCAACTTGTTCTTAACCTAAAAAAGGAAAAAGAAAAATGAATCCTTGAGTTACTCTGTGGATTTCTGCTCTTGAAAGCTTCCTGTGTCTTTTCATCCAGCATGTCAAAACATACACCCTGTTGGCTGACAGCACCCTACAACAATAGGCCACTTTAGTTATTTGACATGATTGAACATATGATGCCAGTCTGTTCTACAGATAATGGGATAAATTCCTGAAATCTTACAGCTTACACGATTACAGTTATGAGCTGCTGTAAGGGTGAAACACTGAACAGTGACAGCAGAAATAAACAACAAACACTGAAATGTTAAATCTCATTTAATTTCTGAGGAACACCAAGTGGCATCCCAGAGGACTCCAAGAATAAACTACTGGGAGAAACAACTATCACAATAAAATCTTATTTCCTAAAACATAAAACATTATCCATTATTAGTTATGCATTTAATATAATCTGACAAAAACAACAGAATTGTTCATTGTTATTTTAGGAAACTTGCTAGTAATTCAAATGGTGTAAAACAGGAAAATATGTATATACTTTTCTTGCATACAAACTGAAATGCCCAGAGCAATTCACATTTGCATTCATGTAGCATCCTTTGATTCTAGGATCATTTAACTTTCAATCATTTAAAATGTTATCTCTCGTATGTTTAAATGCTGATATCAACTGTGGGTTTATCGTAAGGAGAAAGACAAACTGAAAGTGACTATAATTTTTACATTTTATTTATCTTTCACTTCAAAAGTAAATAGTTTGGTCTCAGTATGACTCCCTCCCCAAATAAAGCCTACATGAATACAGTAAATGCCACTTTTTGATAAGGTTATATAGACTGTCATGACAAAAATACATGAATTAAGAGTATAACATGCATCAATATATCATGCCTGAATGCATGAACGTCCTTCTAAATGTCTGAGACACCCCTCCTGAAAGTGTGTAATGCTAACCTTCTAGGACCTGGCGTCCACATATGTGGACATCACATTTTTGGTTGTCTAGAACAAAATAGTACATTTTTCTCTACAAGGGCCTGATATCCACTTACGAGGACATCATGCTGCCACTGTTCTATTGAAATTTAAAACAAATGTCCTCTTATGTGGATCTCATTTTTCTCAGAAACAAAAATAAGGTAATTCTTTCTTTTTACATTCATCAGGTCCCAATCAGCCCAAATAGCAAAGAGAAATTAAAAATGCATGCCATGAAAGCGTTCGGGTCTTAGGAGGCTAAATTAGTTCCACTGTGACCTCAGTAAATAGTTCAATCCATTAAAAACTGGATAAATAACATCTGCCCCTGAAAGTTTCTGTTCCCTCGGACTCCAATATATGTGTACCTTTAAAAAGTATCGATTTTGTTTTAAAGCAGATTCAATAATAATAAAAATTGTTTAGGGACAAACTTCAGAAGTCAGCAACATTGTAATGATGTGATGAAACATCTGTGGACAATAACAAAACAGATGCAAAGAAAATAAATGCCTCCAAACAGCTTCGAAATAAAATTAGCAAGTTTTCCCACTTTACTTAAATTGTTACTTAACCATTTATATAGTTTTACTGTGAGTTGACAAGTTTTGGAGATCAGCTATACAGATGTCTAACATCTCTAGAATATGATGGAACAACACTTTTATTGCAATGCTTGAAGCATCAAAAAGTAGCTTTTAAAAAATCAGCAGCAATGTATCTGTCCATAAAACATAACCTGCTTACTCAACAAAATCCAAAAACATTGTTATGAAAGGTTCGCGCATTGAGTACTTTCTTTCTGCTGTCTGCATTCACCACCCGAAGGCAGCATGCAGCTAGCTAACATTACAGCTGAGCTGCAGGGGGTACCATTAATGTCTACATCCTGTCACACTGTCACAAGCATGAACCTCTTGTCATGGGTAAATGGAGGTTTTTTCCACATATACAGTTCCTGCATGAAACTACTCAAAACAAGGCTGTGGGGGATTTTTATTAATTAATTAATTTATTTATTTATTTATTCGAATAACCATGTCTTGATTGCTGAGTTAAAAAAAACCCTTCCTGGCTCAGAATGGGTATTTGTATTTAAGTACACACATACAGTAGTTAAGACAAGGAGTTGTGGTACCTTATTCAAAAGAATTCTGTGCATTACCACTGTTGCTGTCATTTTGTTAGCTATATCTGTTCAGCTGCTGGTTAACAGCCAATCAGCCAATCACATAGCAGCATCTCAATTCCTTTAGGCATGCGGACATTGTCAAAGTAACCCATTGACGTTGAAAAAGGGATTTAAATTATTTTTAACATGGCTTGGTTGTTGGTGCCAGATAGGCTGATCTGAGTATTTAACAAACTGCTGATCTACTGGGGATCTCCCTGAACAAGAATCTCTGGGGTTTAAAAAGAACCGTCTAAAAAAGAAAAACTGTCCAGTGAGCAGATGTTCTCTGGATGAAAATGCTTCGTTAATCTCAGAGATTAGAGGAGAATAGCCAGACTGCTTTGAGCTGATCGGAAGGCATCAGTTGGTATGCGGTTTCCAAAGTATGCTGAAGAGCATATCTGAATGCAAAACACATTGAACCTTCAAGCCAATGGGCCACAGCAGAAGACCACACTGGGTACCTCTCCTGTGAGCTAAGAGCAGGAAATTGAGGTTACAGTTGACTGTGGCTCGTGAAAGTTGAACAACACAAGGTTGGAAAAATATTGACTGGTCTCTTGACTCTGGATTTCAGATATAGAAGGTAGGGTTAGAGTTTGGCATAAACAACATAAAAACATGGATTCATTTTGCCTTTTAACAGTTGAGGCTGCTGCATTATAAAGCTTGAATCATCTCAAACTGGTTTCTTTAACATGTCAGTGAGTTGATTGATTCATCATACTTTATTCATCCCGAGGGAAATTGGGTTAAGGCTGCCAGCTGTGCCAGCACCATCTTACCCTTCCGACCATACATGCATTACACAAACATCACACGGGGAAGACAGGTCAGAGAGGTACAACAATGGAAAATACACAACACGAGGAAAGATGAGGAGAAAAAAAGAACTCCCCCCAGACTGAGTTCACTGTAATCAAATGCCTTTCACAGTCACCAGATCTTAGTCCAATAGAGCACCTTCAGGATGTGGTGGAGCAGGAGATTCCCATCATTGATTTGCAGTCAACAAATCTGCAGCAACTGTGTGATGCTATCATGTCAATATGGACCCAAATCTCTAAGGAATGTTCCCTGCACCATGTTGAATGAATGCCATGAAGAAATAAGGCAGTTCTTAAGGCAAAAGGGGGTCCAACCTGGTACTAGCAAGTTGTAACTAATGGAGTGACTGGTGTATACAGCCTGAGGTGACACATTTCAATAATTACCATAAAGTGGGATTACTCAACACAAAATCATGCTGTTTTGAAATGGATTCTTGGTAGGGATGCTAATTATGCAGTAACCACATAGAAATAAACTGAAACATAGGCCCTGCATCTGTGCACAATGTTTGATTCAGCTACACACTGTGTGTGTAATTTCATTCACCATGAATGGAATTAGTAGGAATTTTGGAATAAAAATGGTCCTTGTTTATTCTTCTGACATTGGATGTAATACAGATGCTGTCCATCAGGAAACAGATTTCCAAACTCTCCACTCCCACCTAAGCACAGAAATACAAGAGGTCAAATAAAATAATAACGCAAAGAAGAATCAAAGAAAAAGGTTCACACAAGAAATCAATATCAGTGTAGTGTCAGGTTATTGTTTTGGGAAGGTTCTTGTTCTTGAGGACAATCTATTTCTTGCTACATTGTAAAATGGGAAATCTTTTACATGGTAAATTTGAAGCAAAATGTTTTTATGAGGCTACATTTAACAAACATTTGTTGCCTCCAGTTTCCAGCAGAGCTTTCTTGATATCTTTGCCATTGTTGTTTGAAAATGTAAGATATAAAAACATCCATTGTGCAAACAAACAAACACACACGCACACACACACACACACACACACACACACACACACACACACACACACACACA
>NW_005187714.1:68019-85193 GCF_000239375.1 Pundamilia nyererei
CACACACACACACACACACACACACACACACACACACACACACACACACACACACACACACGTTCATAACAGTTCAGTTAACAAAAACTTGGATACTTTTTTATGCAATTTATATTTTTTTCATATCTGAGAACAAGGGACTCCTGCCTTCTTTATCAGAATCATTTCTTTATTATGAACCCAGGGGAAGATTGATTGAATAATAGGCTCCAACTGGGCTACTGCATGCTTCCAGGCGCTTAACCAACTCTCATCAGTGCCAGTGTTGTGACACCTCGGAGGCCAGCTACACCCCAGCAGGGAGTCTGTCAAATAATTCGAAGGCGATCTAGTCGGGCAATTTATACCATCATTTTGATGCTGTTGTCTTGCGCAGCTGACCTCTGATTCAACTCTGGCCAGCTCAGCCAGCAGTGGTCACATCTGTCCCACTCTGGCAAAAAAACATCCTTCTTACACCCACTGAAGGGACCAGTCCTGCCGTGTTGCAGTTGGCACTAATATTTCATGAGCATGAAGTGCATAACTTCATCCTCCTACCACTAATGCATTATCAAGCTGACTGTCCTGATTTTTAGAATCAGGAATGGTATCATATAATGGTTGGGTGCCTGCCAAAGTGGCTGATTGATTTGCGTACCAGCTTCTGTCAGAATTTGCCGGAATTTTGTCTGGAGGCTGGAGACCGATGGTTATTTTCCATCTCACTTATAGAGCATGACATCTTTGAGCTGCATGCAGCATTTCTGATTAACTGGTGCTGGAGTCCAATCTGATGGTTTAGTTTATAAAACAGAAAACATCTTGGCAAGAATACAGCTAAAAATATTTCCATATCAGAAAGATATTTTTATGAGGGTTAGGTGATAGATGGGGGGGAAAGAAGAAATTTAGCACATACTCTCATCTCTGCTGGACAAGGCTTTAGTCAGAATGTAAATATGGGTCAAAATTGCAGTATGTTTGCAGGTTATTCTTGATCAGCCACAGAATTAACAACTGAAAGGTGTAGTCACTAACACTGATAATCATTTTCATGCAATACTGGGGAATCTTGATTACTGGTATTCATGTCTACATCTACCAAAAACCTTTTTGTAGAACATGCACACTTAACACATTTTTTTTCTCTTCAGACTTTACACAGGGTTTCTTTTGGGGAGAGAAGCAACGCTGGGCATTTAGAGATAAAATCTTTATTTGATAGACTTACAAAGTTGATGTAAGGAGGTTGGAAGAGTGGCAGACTACTGTTTGTGTCCTGTTCAGGTCACTTTTATTCACTGCACCACAAACTAAAAGCTACTTGGTTAGATTTAGCAAAAGACAGCTGTCTTGGGAGCTCTCACTCCCAATGGCGAGTTGGGAGTGCGAGCCATAACCGCATATGTCAAGCACCATGGTCAAAGGAAAGCTTCTGTGTCCTGATAATTTTTACAATGCAGCCTTTCTTCCACACCTGGAAAATAGCTCGCTTCCCAATCTTTAGTCTCTAAAAATACCCACAACCCAATCCAGTGGTTCATATTCCATTAGGCCCTTTTTGTTGCACTTGCATCACTTCTTTCTCTTTTTTGCTTCGTTATTAGTTTAATTGTCATTTTCATTCAGGTTCATAGACTTAAAGCTGCTTAGTTAAATTTGGAGATAGATCATTTCCCCTTTCACACCAGTAGCCATTCTCATTTAAACCTGACAAACTTTAAGTACTGCCACCTTCGGCATCACAACCACTGTCAAATGATAATTGTTTGTTGGCCAGCTTCTAAACTTCCCAGAGCCCAGTCTGGTTCAACACATATTTGTGACACAGTGCAGTAAACCCTGTCTACTGTCTACTATGGCCATTACCTGACACCACCAGATACCTTATGTCCAAGACCCAGGGGGTTAGAAGTGCCATTCTTTTGTTTGTTTTTGGTTTTTGGTGCCACGCTACAGACTTACCAACTCTAAACTGGGAGGTTTTGATGTTTGTCTGGATTGTGTGTACTGTATTAAGAACTAGAAATTACCTGATCAAAGGGGGAAATGGTCCAGTAATATCATTTCCTGTCTTAAGCTGTTTTTCAGTGCTCTAGGGAGCAATCACAAGTGCAGAGTAGTCTAATTAGGTTCCTACACAGGTTAAGGTCAATTACCCAGCCAATCATCCAGTCTGCACTGCATTACTCTTGCTGTGGAACATTGAAAGCTACACAACTGCTGCTAGAATAACACAGAGAAAGCTCCAGACTTTTGACTGCATTCATAATAAGCACACAAAGTTTGCACCAACTTACAAAACTCTGAGCTGACTATATTACTTAAAATAAATTTCATTTTCAGTTGCCTGAAAAAGTACCCAGAGTGGAGCTAGACACTGACTTCATCATCCACCGCTGGTGTCCCAATCAGGGGAGGGAAAAAGAAAGTTATTATAAAATTAAGTACAGGTAACACAAAAAGTATTTCATTGATAAAGTTTTTTTTTGTATTTATATGTATTTGAAAAAATAAATTGGGTACAAATTGAATCCTGTTGGTTTTGGTGGAGATCTGAAATCTTGAAGATTTCTGTATTAAGACTGTGGGGGAAAAAATATTGCTTTCATTTTACAAGTGTGCTCCTGCATGTCACACTGTAATAATTAAATGTGACATATTTTCTTTATAGTATAGATTTACTGTAAAACATAAGAAAGAAGATAGCTTAAAGATCAAGAAGTAGAATACTGTTTCTACATCAGCTGGTTTAGTAACATTCAATAAAAGGCTCTTTATTCTGTCTGTGGGGCTATTTTGGTGTTAGTTTTGCAAATGGGATGTGACAGTCTGTAGTTACTCTAATCCCCTTGATCACCTTTTAATTTACCAAATTGCAGCTCGATCTGGGAACAGGAGAGGGGGAGGCGAAACAGAACACAGCACTGCTGCAAAGCAGGTTGGGTAACTGTCGGTCATGTTTGGGTTTTTGTGCACAGAGTTGTCTTGTTCTGTAACCTACAGCCAATTCAAATGCATTTATGTAATCTTGTTATTGTCATGTCTCTCCTGTAACCACAATTTTTATTTTTTATTTTTTTTAAATATCCTGTAAAGTAAAGATCCACCATCCTTAATAGGGATCAGGGATTACACAGGCACAGAGAACGAAGCGAGAATTTTGTCTTGATACCTGATTTCTTGGCAAATCTAAATGCTTAACAAGGTTTTCACAGCAGTTTTTAGAAGATCTCATGTAAAATTCAGATGGAAGAAGTATTGCTTTGGCAGCAGTTTGTTGGGAGAAAAAAAAGAAAATAAGATCCCTATCTGTAGTAATGGGTAAAAAAAGTCTAAAACCAAAAGTGAAATGCACTATGCGTCCACTCTGCTTCATCCACTGATTCACACTTATTCGTGGGAGTAATCTTTTATTTGTTTCACAGCATTTGCTCTGTTAATGTAGCATGCAGTTTTACAAGAACAAGTAATATTGGATATATTAGAAAATGGGGAATTTACAGAGGAGAAATTATGGCATTTCTTGTAATTGTGGACATTGTGAGTGTGTATCGCATCAACTTTAGATTTGCTCCATAAAGATTAGAGGAATGCAACTACAGGAAAACAGTGTTTACCCGGGTAAGCAGCCATGGCCTCTAAAATCTTTTTACTGAAATTATTTTGCTTGTCTCTCAGAAAGTAATTTAGTCCCCTGGATTAGCAAATGTATACTGCTGTAGCTGCATGGGGATCTATGTCTGGGGGAAGGGATTGCTTCATGAGGGTGGTTCAAAAGAGGTGCGAGTGCAGGCTTAGTGTCATGCACTGTCAAAAGGGTCACTTTCATGAAGCAAACGCCCTGCTTGAGAAATACAGGAGTCTCGCTTTTATTTGTTTGGCAGGCAGTAAATAAACTGGTTCTAAGTGGTTATTTATGGAAACTAAAGTAACAAAATGTAGATAAATATAACACAGGACCAAAGTATATTGTAACACTGCCTATGGGCAATTGGTATGCTCTCCATTAATCAGAGCTTAAAAATAATAAGTCCACAGTTGGAGTGGGGGTAATTATTGATCAACAGCACTATCAGATCACTGGGGATACATTTGGGTCATTTTGTGCTGAAGCACTGGTTTCCATACTGTATAATTTTAAAACATGAACAAAAAAACTTCAGAAAATTGCAGCGATTGAGACTTAAGTGCAGCATATTCACAAACACTAACCTCGTGGGTGAGTGCTAGGACTAAGGGCTGTCTCCGCTCTCATTTTTGCTTAAGTCTCAGCTAAGAAGCATAGCAACGGCACATTGAGGAGTTAATGAGCTTTACATACAAACACAGGCATGCATGCACACTGAAACACACAGAGAACATGCACACACAGGAAAGTATGTACTCTCAATAATAAAAAAAAAGGCCTCCCACACACATGCACACACATGCACACACACACACACATTCTTGCCTGTCAAATCATATTAGCATCAGGTCAGGCTGCTTTTTTTTAGCTAGTTGCTATGGCAGCAGCGAGAGGGTCTCTGGGTCGCTCCTACAGGCGTTTCAAACAACAGGGCTGCAGCAGCAAGATTGGTGTAACTACCAGAGATTGCTCCCCGCTGCTGTAGTGTAGGAAATGTAAGAGTGTGACTCAAAACTACATGAGTAACTGAAGTGCTGTTGGTATATGTGAAATTACTTCAATTTGGTATCATAAAAAGGGCTCAAAACCTTTTAGGCTTCCACATTTATGCAGTAAAAAGTTAAGTTCACTTTCTTAATATTTCTCACTGGGGTTACCAGGGTGAGCTCGTAAAGCAATTTGGAAAATTGAAGCCTAACATATTTGTCTCCATTTCACTTTTCTTTGAGCTGATTATGTTAAAATGTTACTGCTCGGAAGTTTTGGTCTCTTTGAGATGGGCTTGTTATTTGAAGAACATTGATTTTTGTTTCATCTGATATAACATGAAATTGGCCAAAATTCTCTAAATGCCAATAACAATGAAAATAATCATTCATAGTTTTTAATGGAATATCTAGCAGAGACATGGAGGTCAGCACTGTGTTCCAGTGGTCCACTGTACTACCCGATACCTTAGAAAACCCTTTTTCCAGTTATGCTGTGAAACTGTTCAGACCACGGTTTTTTTCTGAACCTTGTTAGAGTAGTTGTGTTCTAAGAAATGTTTTTTCCATGTGGGGGAATAAGAAATCTCACTTAAATCGCTGTCCTGTGCACACAGAGCAACACAAAGTGTCTAACAAGAACAGGAAGTCAATTTTAAAATTGAGCTTCATTAACGTGAGACTCATATCAGACAGATACAAGTGCAAGCTGATGAAAGGAGCAGTACTTTTGCTTGAAAACTTCAGTTTCTGTTGAAACTTTCTCAGAGAAAGTATACTAGTTTTTAAACTTCAAACCATCAACTCCTTCAGAAACCAGACTAGCGAAATTTAATGATCCTTTTATTCAGCAGCTGTCAGCTTTTTAAAAAAATCAGTTTGTTATTTAACATTATACATTTGCATTCAGTGAGTCCGTGAAACCCAGGAATGATGGTTGCTAATAACGAACCCATATAGATATTCAGTATATAAAAATCGCAATGTTTTTCAATTAATGGTCTAATTCAATATTAATTTTCATCTACTACTTGCATCATTTACTAGATGCATCTACTTTTCTGCTGAATTGAACATTTCCTGCAATGGCATGTACTGCTCCCTTCACAGAACAGCCCAAACTTTTTTCTAACCAGAGAAAATGAATAAGCTCCAGTGCAAAACTGAGCAAGAGGACAAGCAGATCAGAAATACATCTCTTATGAAAAACAGATGCCTCACAAGTCCTGACCTTTGTTATATCATGCCTGTAGGAGGCAAATTGTTCTGATTTGTTAAGGGAGTAGTACATACTGTTGTATGGAGACTTGAGTTTGTTGAGCAGTTACCTGCATGAAATAGCTGTTATTCCCTAGAAAAGGTCAGCTCATTTCAAGACTACAAGCAAACTCACAAAGAGTCATTCTCCTGACTCTAGACTGAAGCTGATGCTTTTTAATGCAGTTCTCAGCCATTACCATGGTATATTTGCATTATGTAACACATTGTCCCACTGGAACGCAGGAGCGATGGACATTAACATCTTAGTATCAACTCCATTGATCTTTTCATTGCATACAATGGTATGCACTGCTCACTTCACAGAACAGTGCAAACAGCAGCAACTGAGCAACAGCAAAAATGCATGAGAAGTACATCTCTAGTGATCGAGAAATGGATGTTTCAGGGGTCCTGACCTTTATTAAATTCAACCTGATGTGCCACATACTGCTGGCTTAGAAAGGGAGTCGTACATACTGTTGCAAGAAAAACTCTTTTTTTGTTTTGGTCTTTAGAGAATAACGTTCATTTCTTAGAGCAAGAACAGTATTGGTGCATCAACACCAGACGCACAACAATGTTTTTGCATGGTGCACTTGATACAAAATCTGTGCAATGACAACAAGTGGTACAAATTTAAACAAAATATAAATTTGTGCAAGATAAAATATTTCACGTCACTCTCATACTCTCATTTATGATAACCCATCAGCTGGGATTCTCATTACGCTGCTGACTAGATATATTAGAATCCAGATACATGATTTCAAAGTGATTTAATGTAAAATCCAATATATCAGCTGATATTTAGTTTTTTGTTTCAGATACACAAAACATAAACAGATTCTTTTTTTATACGTATATTTAATCATTTATTTACTAGTTTATGCTTTTCAAGCCTCTGCTCATCATCGTGTTTGTGGAGTTTGACCGTTCCCAACATCATCAGGTGCGTTGCAGAGTTCCCGGTGGTGGTAAAAAATATTGAGCATTAACATTCATAATGTGATTGAAGAGTGTTTCTCATGTCTCTTCTTTACTTTTTAAATTTTTCATTAAATTAGCAAATAGTTAACAACATCAGACCCCAAGAACTGGGCTTTAATAGAGACAAGGAGAGAGCTTTGAGAAGAATGGGCTAATTTGCAGGACTTTAAATTCTGAAAATACCTTCCTGTGAGTTATTGGTTGGACTTTGGCACTGTGTAAAAGGCTTTGGCTTTTTGGTTTGTGTGACTGTACCGCAAGTCTTTTTTGTTTAAATTTATCTGTGTAGATAGCTTTAAAAATGAGTAATTATTTAGTTATTTATTTAAGATAAAACGTGATCTTTTTTCAAAACAGGGATATTTTGAAGAGACCCCATGCCAATTGTCTTGAATGATAAGCTATTAAGAAATTTACAGCAAATTTCTTGTTTGCTCCAGTTAATTATGAATTGAGTGTTAGCTTTCTAAAGTCACACATATGGTCCTCTTAATACATTATACCCTCTGGATTCCTCCAGTCTAATTACATTAGTATCATCAGTATCTGTCTAGGTCAAATTTTGCCAATAATGTTATAGACAACGTGCGGTTGCCAAGTTTTTCTCTCTGCTCTGATGTCAACTGCAATGTGCCAAGTCTTTCTGCTACACCCCGAAAGCAAGAGTTGTTTACCACAAAGTGAGTGTGAGTGGAGTTGAAAATTATAAAACCCTCAGTCTGGTGTAGCTCATAAGAGGAATTGTATTTCACCCTGCACTGCCTGTTAACATAAAACGCCATAAATTCCAGGCAGCTGTAAAGCCCTAGTCCTACATTTTTAGTATATAATTGATAATAGGTGCAGTTTTGCTGTGTTGTAGAAGCTCTTCTATCAGCAGCCAGGAACCTATGTTGGCTTGACGCAGAGGCAGAGATTGGGCATGTGGGTCGATTTTTAGTTATTTATTTACTCTTTCCTCTATTTTGAGTAGCTTGGCAGAGTGGCCACCAAAAAAGCAGTCCTATCTGACCCCGTTCTGCTTCAGCCTCCGTTTTTGGTTGCTTCTGATAACGACACTGACCCATATTTGCTGTGACTCCTCATATAGGAGTTTGTTTAGAGTGCTAATAGAAAGGTTGCCACTGGAAATCAAATACAGTAAGACTTCCAGTGCATACCTCAAAGAAGTACCTACATTTCAAGCTTGATAAAAATTAATGAAACACTGATGAACATTTTTTTTAGTAATTATAAATCAGCATTTGAACTGGCAGAATTAATGATTGATGACTGATGTTTCCCCCATTTTTGTACACACTTTGATTCACTCTAGCATGTTCTTTTAAATAGCTTATTTGGCTAAAAAATCTGAAAAGTGAGATATTAAAAATTTTAAAAATCTTACAGCCTGTACCAGAAAGTTCATCTGGATGTAGTGTTTTCAAAAAGTTGATTCTCCAGATGAACAGAATCAGCTTGCTGGGATTTTCTTACTTGGATGATTATGCTTGTATGAAGAGGACGAGGCTGTAGCTTAGGCAGCTGTTAGATTAGACAATTAGATGTGCTTCGTGAACGTGAGACAGTCGTGTTTAGGGTTGCTGTTTGAACTGGCTTATTTTACACCCACATGAATGAATTAAGTTTTGGAAAATCTTGTTTGTAAATCAGACCCACTTTATTGACACACCAGAATGAGATATCTTTAATTCTAATCAAATTAATTACAGAAAAATTCTGCTCGTGCTCAATATTTAATTCATATGCCCTTTTCAGAGAAGCTTGAACTGTGTCTCCAGCTGCACATGCTGGTTTTGCCAAATCATTTACTGCAGAAAAAGTTCTCTAAAAGAGCAGGGTACATTCAACAGAGAACTTTTTCATGCACACAGACACTAACTAATGCAGTGGTGTCAAACTTGCTTTAGTTAATGGGCAATATATAATGCAATCTGATTTCAAGTAGGCATGATTGCATGTGTTCTTTTTTTCTTTTAAATGGTAAAAAGTACATGTAAAAGTAAATGTTTACATTTAATGAACAATCTATTTATAAAAGATGATAAACAACCCAGGATAGCTTAAAAAAGAAGTGCTATTTCAACATATGTCTCGTTAGACATGTCTTACAGATCACAGTGGATCTACAAAAGCAGGAAACTTTCACAAATACATGTTTTTAATCTTTATCATTTTTATAATTTGTCTGGATCTGGAAATAATTTAAATTTTCTCTACGCATTTTTATGCCTGTGCAATAATGCTGATACCTCACCAGAAAAGCAAATGCACTTTTCTGAAAAACATGGACTTCTTCACACGTTTGATAGACCTGAGTGTATTCAGCACATCATAGCGATTGTGTTCTTTAAATTTTTCCTTTTCATTTCGTTGCTTTTATCATGTTGTCTTAATGTTACATTTTTGTTCAACTGACATAGAATGAAAAAAAAAAGGATTTGTTTGTAGCAAACCTCAAACTAAAATAGTATGCAAGTATTTTGAGTGTGTCCAAAACCTCAATAAGTATTCTATCATATGGCTTCTACATACTATAAGCCTGTGCAACCATTTTACACTGCACAAGCAGAAATATCCCACTGTGAAAATCTCTTTGTTTTAAGTGATTCTGATGTAAGTAGTGCAAGTGAAAAAATACATATTACTGAGAAATGTGTTTCTAGATAGTATACACGTTGAGTCCAGAGAATGCGGTTTCAGGCGTGTTTCAGACACCGCTTTTGGCGTCTGGTTTGCATGTCTTTTTTGTGAACTATTTACTTTATTAGAGATACTTTATGTCATATTTGGAGAGTCTAAGTTTGCTAGAATTGTTAGCGCAGATAAACATCTTATGTATGAATGTATGGCTTGTATGCTAAAGTGCTCCTAGGGGGAGTAAGCTTAGGGGAACGCTATATAAATGCTAGTTCATTCTCCGTCTCAAATGTTAAATATGCTTTAACACCCACTTTTAGTTGAGTTTAACTTAACTGTAATGACCTTGGTCTAGAAAGTAAGCAGATTATTAAATGTCCCAGACAACCCAGAAGACAAGAAGATGGATGATTACAATAAAATTATAGAACAAGGGCTGTGAGGCTGATTGGCAGGAAGAGAGTAGTGATGTTTAATTTTCAGATGAGGTGATTTTGACAGTGAGGGAAAATGGAAATTGATTAAAAGAGACCAGCGAGCAAAGCCTATATCACCAGGAGACCACAGAGACTGAAAATAAGGGACAGGTCTTCCTTACTGATCTTAAACACGAGCATCATGTTTTTAATTTAGAAGCTTAGATGTATTTTTACTTTCAGCTTACAAAAAAGCTGCTTCCTTTGAACTTCACTCACAGTTACACGGACTCTGATTTGAGTAATTCATATTGTAATGTTTCACAGATTATACATATACAGGGTTTCTACTAGTGTTGTCTTGCCCCTGTTTTTGTTTTAGTAACTTCTAACAAATTAACAGCCCTTATTTATAAAGAAGAGTCTTAAATAAATGTCTCTAAATGAGTGATTGCATTAATATGCCGGCTTTTCTGCTGAGGCTTTATTGCGCATCAGGGAGTTCATCAATTGATTAAATTGTTGTGTCTCGTATAGGAAGGTGAAAGTCAAGTCTGAGTGGAACACTGCACCTAATCAATGGCAGGCTAAATAAAGTATCAGCCTTTTACACAGTGACAACCCTGTGATGGAAATTCTTCGTCTTCCTGTGTGTCATCAGACTAATTGGCTTTGACCGGTAACCGCTTGATGAGGTCAACAGCAACCGATCGCCTGGAATGAGTAAAACCTTCATCTTAAAGATTTCTTGCTTCTACATATCTTGTCCCATGTCCCGGTTTTAGACCAGCCAGGACTATTACACATGTGTAGGCAGATGAATCCTCATCCACTGCTACTGTATAAGGAATTTGTTTACTTTAAAAATGTCAGCCTACTTTGAATTCTTTATTTCCTCAGTTGTTTTAAGATTTTTTTTCCTAACCATAAGTATCTACTTCATTCCTGTTTAGGTTGTATTCTGGGTCCAAAGAGTCTATCAACATTTCACACAAAAGTCTTGAGGTTTTAATGCACTCATATAGAAATATACTCTCTGGTGTGTATTTGGAGCTTCAGATGGTTGTAACACATGCTGACATTTCCTGATTGCTGAAGAACGGGGGGCTGGGAATGAAACCCCTCACCTTTTCAAGAAACCAAAGGGGGGGAAAAATGAATTTATTTACCTAATTTATGCACATTTTCATTTCAGCACAGTGTACGAGTCTCTACTGCAGTTTGCGCTCATTTGTGGTCATATTAGTTTTCTCTTCTTTGCCTACACTGCAGTGAGCTCAGAGAGAGAGTTCATCCTGAAGAGGAAGCTTTCAATTTGCCTCACCTGTGGTCACAAGGTCTGGGTAGAGGCTGAAAGAATGGGGTTTGGGGTAATAGGGGTCAAAGTTGGTTTCCTCCATAGGATATCTGGGCTCAGCTTTAGGTTAGGGTGAGGACTCTAGAGTCAAACCTCTGTTGCTTCATCTGATCAGGATGCCTCCTGGATGCCTTACTTTAAGGGTTCATATGACCAACTGAAGTGGATGCAGCACTCACTGGAGAGATTATATATCTGGATATATATATATATCTATATATCTGCTTGGGAAATGGACCTCGGGCATATTCTCCTTGAGATACTGTCAATTCAACTGGAGATAGATGGATGTGTTTGAGTGGGAAGAGATGGAGTGGTGCATGTAACACAGTAGCAGAGTATAGATGGGCAGAAGAACATGTTAGCTTACTGTAAGTGAAACAAGAGCTTCCTGGCAGCAAATGTTAATTTGTCTAAAACCAGAGATGGAACGATATTGACCAAACCTAAAGGTCTTTAAGTCTGAGGGCAGGGAAGCCCTTACTGGCTGTCTGGAACATAAACAGCTAGCTGCTAACATTGTAGCACAAACAAACACCGGGTTTAACTCTCACTTTCAAAACTTGGGAAGGAGATGCAATTATTAATTGCCTTATCATCTATCCAGGTTCAAAGCAGTTAACCAAACTAAACAGTAACATGTTACCTGTTCCTGCCACCTACACATTTAAGTTTAAAGGACGCTTCCATTATTAAAATGGAAATTAATGCATTTGAAGGTCTGGTCTGTGTCGTATTATTATTATACAGCATTATGAGAAATGTGGAAACTGGTTTCAGTATATACAGAGTTAGTATCCTAGTAATGTATTGAAGTCAGCTTCTCGGTTGGCTGGTCCATCAGCCATCCAGTAACTGAGTTTACTGACATTAATGGACATTATTTGTCCCTAAAGGTTGGAGCAATGAGTTTTTAGTGACCTTAAATTTACTCAAAGAGTAACAATTACGCTGATTCAAACTCATCTGTAGTAATTTGGATCCTGTATCAGTCTGTTGTGGTTAAAAGAGAGAGCTGAGAGTGAAAACGAAGCTGTTGAATACTCTTTCACATCGAAAGTGGATGGATCATGTAATTAAAATAGAAAATGAAAGCTAAAGCAGTGTATGCTAGAGCAGTTTCTTGATCCATACGTCATTCATCAAATCCAGTTCCACAATACCAAGATGGCCTTCACCAATAATGGCTATCATTATACCCTTAAACCAGGTAGCAAGACAATTAGTTAAATCTCTAAACAACAGTTGGATGGAGTATACTTAAATGTAAGATATGCTTTCAGATTTTTCAGTATTTTTTTTTGTTTATTTGAATTTTGTTCAACATCATAGACTGTTTCTTTACTTTGGAGCTATCTGTTGACTTAGTTCTGTTGTGCTTGCATCTTTCTGAGTCTCTTGACTCTTTGGAAGTAGTACTTTGTAATACTGCTCCCTTTTAATCAAAACTATTTCAAATAGGTAAACGTTCACATAGCAAAGATTCACCCTTTCTCCTCTCACACTATGATATTACTGTTGTCTGTTATGTTGCTGCACTGAGCAACAATGTGTGTGTGGGCACACTCCCTGCTCCTCTTAGATGTCTTAAACTTAATTTTTTTTTTAATTTGACCACATAACTAACATGTGAGCCATGGATATGGTGGAACTTCCTTTCTGTAAATGTCACATTAGCTTAAACAAAGTAACTTTTTGGTATCACTTTAAATATAGAATAAGTCTGAAGCAAATGGAAATAGATTATTGTGAACGCTGCAGGTGAAAACCTACAGTCTGTGGGTAAAAACCCCAGAAAGAGTCTACGTCTAGCAACACCCTCAGACATTCATACAATGAATTTCTATCTCAATATTCAGCTCTTGAGCATAAACTCACTTTTCAACAAAATAAAAATTATGGAAATAATTTTGGAAAATAAGTGGGAAGATGTGCATGCTGTGATGTGGGGTGGCGGGGCCGGGGGGTGGGGAGCAGATTTTGCTGTCAAAAACAACAAATGATAACATGTGTACCAATCTCACTGATAGAAGTAGCAAACAGCTTCCTTTATTGTCATGATGATCACTTGTAACATTGTAAAGGCAGTGCTAAAATCATCAGTGAAACTGCCTGAGGGAGGATGTGAACTTGGAGTTAGGGGACTCTGCCATTTTAAAGAAATCATAACCACATTACCTGATTTCAATTTAACCAATCTAACCTTCAGGGTGGTGCTGCTGCTGTTTCAAGAGACTACCAGTTGCAACAGCTGTTTGGCTACTGGAGCATGCTTATTCTATTAACGAAATTTCTATTCTCTGTATGTCCTGTACATGTGGCAGAATTGACAAATAAAGTTGACTTTGACTTTGATTCTATTATCTAACATTTATTTGGTGGCACACCTCGAGTCTTAACATAGGATTCTACTGTAACATCCTGAAAAACATGCAATGGAAACTAGATGAACTGCACTTCATGCCAGCTTTCCATCATGCTGTGCATGAAATTGAAAGTTCTCTCGCCAAACATATAAAATGTTCCATTACCATCCACCCTTCTCACCAGATTTGTCATCCTGTTCCTTTCCTGAAATTATTAAAAATAATAATGATAATAAATAATTAAGAGCTGTTTAACATATCAGAGGAAATCCAGCACTTATTACAGACTCAAAAGTGCATGGTGATAGAACAGGACTTGAACAGGACTAAAATTAGCCCAGATGTGATGACCTTAAAGAAATGATCAAATTCAAATCAGTTAAGGTTTCTGATTGTTATAGTTGGAGTCCTGGTACTTCATGACATCACCTCATACAAGCAGGGTTTTTACTGCATAGAAAAATTGGTTTGCATAGTATGGTTTGAGCCAGGAAAACCAGTATAAGTCACTGTGACAGTGAGGTGTGGTTTCCTGGCTTTGCTGTAGATGTGGAGGTGTGTGGTTTGGGAGCAGTGCCAGCTGAGAAGGGTGTCTTTTCAGCTAATATTGCTCTCTTCTTATATAGTAGGTACAGAGATGGAGGCAGAGACACAACTGAGGGCTGCGTGCATTCACGAACAGTCAATGCTCCATGGCCGGGCATATTAAGTGGAGTAAGGATAAACTGTGTATAGAAAATTTTGATAATAAAGAATTAAGTGTGCAAATAACAAACTCACGCGCATCCTTACTGAGGTGAACCCATAATGGAGGGAGCCACTACGACAGCCACCATCATCTTATAACATTTCCCTCTATGCCTAAGAGCTGCTGGTGCTAAATATCACGCTAGCATAGCTTTCTGTAAATGTGCTGTCATGTCTTACTGTAGCTCTAAAAAGGCACATCTGTGAATGACACAAAAGTAATTGCTTGACCATTTTGGCACTGTTACATAATCGATATCTGCAAAGGTTTGGGGTGTATATGAGGAAAGAAAAGTATGTGTAAGAGATGCCAAAGCATGCACACAATTTGTAGCCAGAGAGGAAGAAAAATTAGCGTAGATATCATCTAGCTTGCTGTGCATGTTTATCAGAACAGATGCTCTTTTTTTTTTTTTTTTTATGAAATTGAACCCAAAGATTTATCTTGCCATATGGCTGTTAGTCAAATGTTTAGACATATCTGCTGCTCTTTTCCCTGCTGGCATGTCCCCCTCTGTGATCCACCTAGGAAAAAAAACCCTTTAAAATCCTAGGAAGTGCTCTGACCTCAGGATTCATCTTATTAAGCCATTAACTAAGACATTCTTTAGGATGGATTACAGGTCAACTAATCAGAGACCGACTTATTTTGATGAGACTTATAGAGATAGTTTGTCTAAATATCTCAGATGTCAGCTTAAGAAATATGGATGAACCTGCTAAATTGAGATATAGTACATTCATCCATTCTTTCTTAGCTGTTTGAAATAAATACCATGCAGTGGTCAGGTAGAAACAGTAAGCATGTGCAAAGAAGGCCAAAATGTGGGGCTTAACTACATTAAATACAATTCACTAGCAGGGACTACATCGTTGATTAGATTGAAATAGAAAGACGGATTAAAAACAGATCTGGGACTGAGACGGCAAAGATGACAACAGCCAGTCTGCACTGCAGGAAGGCATATGTAGGCATAAAACCAGAAGGAAAATGTATGAGGTGTGGTCCTGCTTCTGAAATTCAGATAAATTACCTCCAATTCTATAAAAGCGCTTTGCAGATCTGCACATTTTAACTACACCTTAACTTTTTGGGCATTTAAAGAACAACTTTATACTATGAAAATCAGGGAACTGTTATTATCATAATGTTAGATTTTCCCTTTCTGGCATTTCTGCCCTTCAATTTCCTGAGTAGCAAATTCTTCTTTGGTCTTATCATTAGCTGAGCTCTGCTGCTTAAAGTCACTGATAGAAAAAAAAAAAAAACAACTTCACTGTGTCAATGTTAATGTTGGATACCTCAGTGTGACACTCTCCTTGGTGATTCTGGTGCTTCCTTCTGCCCCAGGCAATGAGTACAGGAGCTTTGTCTGAGGGGCAAAAATGCACAGGCATCATTTCACAGAATGCATTTAATCAATTTCATAAAGTTGAGATCATTAAATCAAACACAGCCCCCCCCCCCCAGCTGCAGAGGATTGCAGTATTACATCCATTTGGTAGGTCACTGGTGTGTATAACTTAAATCTGTCTGGCTCAGTTTAATCTTTTGTTACTCAAGGGCTCGTTGTATCTCTGTATACTGTAACTGTAAACGAGCCATTTAATCTTTGTGTTTAATGTAGGATGTGGGTATTTGTGCGTTATGACAGATGCTGAGCTGAAATTTTAAGTACAATTTAGTTTTATGCTTTGTGGGCTCAAGTAAATTCAGAAGAGAAGTTTGAATGAGATCTGTTTCTCTGCAACCACCTGTCCATGTGCATGCTGCTCATTGGGGTCAGCATCATGTTAACAACACAACTATTGCTACTCCTACTAACCATGACTGGGTCACTTCCAACAAATCTGAAATCAAGTCATGACAGGATTAATCTACTGAGCTAAGCTAGGTTTTTGTTTTTCAAGCTGCATGTTTTCATTTTTAATTTTTAATACTTTTTTTTGGACAAGAACAGAACAGAATTTCAATTGTAAAAACATATTTTCGAATCCTTGGGAACGACCTTGATTTCTCCATTGATAGATAGAAATTGTGTTCTAGTCTTTGCCTAAGCCACAAATATAACAACAGATTCTGATTAAAGTGAGAACACAAACAGTTGTACTTTTGATTTCTTTATTAATCTTATTTCTTTTAATGCTTTTCATCACTGTGACGGCTTCTCTCACTGTGCTTGTTCCTTCCCAGTGGTGATGTAGGATCTGATGGGTCTAAACAAGGCACCCATTCAACTAGCATTCATCACCATTATGTTAAAAATATTCTGACACCCCAAGAACAAAAGTCCTATAAAATGAGAAGTAAAACATTTTTGTGAACACACCAGAGACGACTATGGTTATTTTAACAATCCCCAAGAAAAAGTATTGTGAAGTGTTAATGCTAATAAAACTAATGTCTACATTGTTTCAACCTGGCAATTATACTGCAGAGATGACTGCTTATGTCCCAACTCTGAGTCTTGGCCACTTGCATTTAACTGGGTCTTGTGACGGGTCATGTGACAGCCATGTAACTTAACTAATTTAGGCTGCTCTGCAGGCTAAATTAACTAATGTTTAATGTCAGAGGAAAGCAAAAGAATGATGCGATGCTTTTTGAAATATCCTTGAAACATTTCTCCCCCACATTTTAAGCTAAATTAGATGCATTTAGTTATTTAGCAATATATTTATTTGCTATTATTTGCTTCCCTCATATCTAGGGATGGGTACCGGTAATGGCACCGGTTCTGACATAAACGGTAGTAACTAGACCGAAAAGCAGCGCACATTTCGGTGCTTTTTTTTCCTGAG
>NW_005187714.1:85973-87155 GCF_000239375.1 Pundamilia nyererei
TTCTTTAAGCACCGGTTTGAGCACCGTTTAAGCACAGTTTCAAAGTACCGGTTTGGCACCGGTATTGGATAAAACTTAAACGATACCCATCCCTACTCATATCTGTGTTCCTTTTTTTTTAATCCTCTCTCTCATTTTTTTCTCATGTTTTTTTCCTCCCAGAAGAATAACTCCACGTCATTTCCATTGTGTGGCTTTCTTTGTTGCCGTTATGTTTGTTTTTAACTAAATCATCCTTGTCACTTGCAACAGAAGAGCATAGAGTCAAGTTGGGCCCCCTTAGGGCGGTCAGCTCTCTCCTCCTGTTATTTCAGCCCTCCGGGCCCCCTTGCTGGCCTGGTTCCCTAAGCAGATGGCTGGCCAGCAAGTGGTACCTCTGCCGAAGCCTCACCAGAAATAATCTCAGTGGAAGGTTGACTGTCAAGAAGCCATTCTTAAGGAAAAGAAACAGGCTGAAGTATGCCAATTTGAACAGGCCCTGGACTGAAAATCAGTGGCAGCAGCTCTTATTGAGAATACAAATTTGAAATGTATGTTTCAAATCCTCATCATCAAATACAAAGGAGGTCAGTAGAGAGTGACATCAGTGAGTGTTTATAGCCATCTGTAAAACATGGTGGAGGCTATGTCATAATTTGATGCTGCCTTTCAGCGAGTGGTCACGGGGATCTGGAATTTTGATCCACCTTGCAATACTATTTGGAAAACATCTGATTGTCAGCCACTTATCTCTTAAACATGACGATGATCCCAAACACACTGCCAACGCAGCAAAAGCATCCCTGGATAGAAAAAACACACAGTGGAACACTGTCAGTCATAGACTGACCTCCTCAGAGCACAGACCTCAGCTTTTTTGAAGTACTGTGTGATCATCTTGAGAGAGATTAGAACAAAGACCAGCCAAAATCCAAAGAAAAGCTTGAATGTCCTTCAGGAAGCCCAAAGAACAATTCCTGGAGCCTGCTTAGAGGCTTAATCACATCAGAGTCCAGGCCTAAAAGAGTTCCGGTTGTGTTAGAGAAGGTCGTCATATCAAATATTTCAAGCTTGTTACAATTGTACCAAGTCTGTTTTTGCCTTTATATAGTGTATATCTGTGTATGTTTGCATATGTTTCAATAAATTGCTTCACTTAGTTCCTATTTTCATAGCTCTTTCTCAAAGAACTGAGGGGTCTCT
>NW_005187714.1:87237-89596 GCF_000239375.1 Pundamilia nyererei
GTCACATAAACATTGATTTTAGCAAGTTGTTGCTTTGACCCTTTGCTCTTATTCAGGACTGCGTGATCTGTACATGAGTAGGAGGAGGCCTGAATTTCTTCCTGCAGACAGTTTGTCTTATTGTAGATCATTGACCACTGAGGTCTTTGGAGGAAAGTTGTCATGACCCAGGCATGGTTAACTAAAGAAGAGAAGGCTTTGCCACTGGAAAGGACACCTCTTCAAGCCGGTTAGGTCTCCTTAATTAGAACACATGATCTAGCTTTTGGAGAAGCACAAATGTAATTCTGGTCACAATCAATGAAGTTTCATATCTTATCTTCACAACAATGACATGGCTTTAAGTAGTGTCAGCTCTAGCTGATTTGCTGAACAGATGTCTTACTGAGCATATTGTATTGGAAAGTTTGCTTAAAAGGTCACACAGATGGGTGAATAATCTACCGAAGGAAGCAAAGGCCAGGAAACCAACAAAGGAAATACAATAAACCAACTGAAACTCTGAATCTAACTTTACGTAGAACGATGTCTTTATCTACAGTGCTGAACGTGTCCTTTTGTGGTGCTGAAGCAAAAATTAGATGTAATATTAGCAGTCACTTGCTGCTACTTATTGTTATTGTGGCTGCTGCTTATATAGGATTGCAGCTGACGGGTAGGAGTCTCAGCTCACCCACAGGGAATTATTATTCTCCCAGTCTGTTTTTATCCCTGGTGGGAGTGACAATATCAAAACACAAGTGCCAAAGCAGCTATGTAGACATTACTCATTAACATAAACCATTCAAAATGTTCATAATATCAGGCACAAAGACATAAATGGAGCTTAGTGTTTGTTCAGGCAGTCAACAAATCCCAGCAGATCAGGCGATCACAATGCCAGCCTCATCAGCTGATGGCTCAGCTGTCTATACATCCAATTGATTAATCTCATCTAAGGTGCTCTTTTTAAGCTTCTTTGGCCTGTCCACATCAGCTGCACATTTGCTTTGCATCCCACCTCACCTCAACTAAATTAAAAGGTCTGTTGCCACTGATGCCTGTTGCTGCCAAATATAAACTTTTATAAAAATGAATACCAGATTTGACTGAATTAATTTTCTACCAAACAAAACAGAAACAAAAATTCTTGCTTTTCCAATAAAATAATCAGCACAATTAGTTAGTTTCAATTACTTTAAATTTGAAAAGAGATATAAGTGTATTCAGCTTCTAATGCTGGCAATAGACTGTGGTGCAGCTTACTGAGCTGATTTGCAATAATAACTTCACAGAAAGACTTTTTGTTATTGTGTTTCATTATTGCGTTTCCACTCAGAGCTGCTAAAACAAAGCTGAGAGTGTTCAAGTTCACATCCCAGAGCTCGTTTCTGTCTTTCAGTCGGTGATGTAAACTGATCTCATTGTGTCACAAGTGGTGCACTCATGCCTTGTGCCACATACTGCATCATGGTTATGAATTCCAGAGTTAACCGTATTCTGACAATTCAAAGTGTTCTTACATTGTGTCCCGTCTCCGCTTCCTGAGTCATCCTCTCCAGGCCCAGCTTTAAGGGAGCCCTAGCCTTGCTGCAGCGTTTGACATAAGCCTTGATGTCACTGTCACTGTCCTCTGCTTTGTGAGTCATGCTATCACCCACACAAAATCTACCCTGGACTGGAGTAGATAATAATAAAAATAATGAGATGAATCCTTGTGTAGTTTCTTAAATCGGTATACGTGATTGTCAGTTGTTCTTGTGAGATGAACTTTGGTGTAACAAACCACAGAGTTTGTGTCTTTGTCTGACATCAGTTGCTATTTTGGGCATTGCTGTCTTTTTTTCTTTTTTCTATACTTGACGTAATCATGTTTGGACAAGAGGGTGAAATTGGGAAGTTATCAGCTAACGCTAGCTCGATAAGCCAGGTGAATTGGTAATTTGCAGTGGTAATTCAATGGTAATACAAAATTTAATTTGAATTAACACCAATAATTAAAACAAAATGTAAATATCCAGTTCTTATAAACCACAGTGAGTACTTGAGCAACATTAGGTGAAAGGCACCAAATGATAAAATTGAGTTCATATTAACATATAGCAGTGCAGAGCCCGCGGGCACGTCACTGCAACCCGCTCTGGCTCCGTGGCTGCTGGGTGACCTCTCGTTTGGGGCTCTCCTTCAGCTCTTCCCAGTAGGGTGGCACGGTTGCCCCCCTGGTGGTCCTCCTTGGGTCCTTGTATTCTGGGGCCTCTGGATGTCTGGGGCCTGGATCTCCTCCATACCTGCTTCATTCCCTGGGGAATGGGGCTATGGCTCCCCACACTCCCTAGCTGATCGTTACATGGAGAAACCTTTTGAATACAAGCATGCTGAT
>NW_005187714.1:90307-99545 GCF_000239375.1 Pundamilia nyererei
TTTATTTATATTTTGCTAGGAAAATCTAGTAAAATTAAAAAAAATGTGCAAAAACACATGACAACATACTATATAAGACAAAAACAGAGTTTGTTCATTTTGAAAAAGTTTGAAAAACAATATTTGGTATGGCCACCTTTATTCTCTAACACAGCGTGAACTTGGACTTTCAGGCTGTGTAGGAGGCACACTTTCTTGTAATTTTTAAGCAGGCTTCAGGAATAGCTCCCCAGACTTCTTGAAGGACATTCAAAGCTCTTCTTCTTAAGAGTTTGGCTGCTTTTTATTCCGTTCTCTGTCAAGATGATTCCACACTCATTCAATAATGTTGAGACTTGTGTTTTGGGGAGGTAAATCCATGGTAGGTATGTGCAGATATGCAATGAACTTTGATGTATGCCAAAGTGTTTGGGTAATGGCTCTTTGGGAATCATCTTGTTGATCAAACTGTGTTGTCTGTGCAAATAACAAATTACATGCTTTGCGTCAGGCTGTAATAAAGTGTCTAAAGATACAAATACGTTCATACCCTGGTTCATCCAGTGTGCATCCAGTCATAGGTCTGTGTTAAGTGATTTAAAAAAAATACTGGAAAGACTGGGCTGAAAATGAATGAAAAAGCAGCCAATGTTAAAAAAAAAAGACAAAGACAAAGCCTGGAAAACTATTGCTCTACACCATTTTAAAACATTACAAAAGTGTCTGGCTCCTTGGAAGCAAAACATGCTGGCTGGATCTTTTTTTTGGTGGTAGTTTTTTTTTTGTTTTTTGTGTGTGGGCTTTAACGTTATGCACTTCCCTTAACTTTGAAATCCCTGCCTGGTAGTGTTTTTTAGTTCAACTAAATGCTTAATAATGCATTGAGTAGCCTTAAGTAAATTTAAATGGGTGAGTTACATAAAAATTACCCCCCGACACACACAGTTGTTTTTTATGGGAAAATTAGCTTTAGAGGCCAAAATCCTTTTTTTAAAATCAGTCTGTGCACATTTCAGACCAATGTTTAAGATGGTTTCTTAGTCGATACATGATCAATTAATAAGTTCATGAATAAATATTATTAATATTGAGTCTGATCTTCTAGATAGCAAGCAATCCAAACACACATATCTGCAAACATTGTGGCATGTTTACCACCACCATTATCTGATGATCAGCTAATGACAACGTCAGTATGCAAACATAAACATAAAACTAACCAATAAAATCAAATAACAAATAAAATGGAAAAACTAACCAAAAACATATAAAATATTTAATATTACACACACCCCACTCAATCCAAGACAAACAAATCAAACCAAACAAGTGGCAAACATCTGATATCTAACTGTTTGCAGGTAATATAAGCTTGCATGCAGTATTTATCTCTAGTGTTATTCGACCTGTAATTGTCAGAAAATGCAAAAACATTATCAGAAATTTAATTAACTACCCAACATATCTATTCAGAAACATAAGGTTTTTAAACATTGTTTGCTGTAATTCAGGATATTAGGGAAAATATAAAATATAAAGTAAAACTCATTCTGCACATCAATGATAGTTATTTTTTTCTTTTTAAGGAAAGAAATTTTGGACTAATTGTGATATAAAACCTGTCAACTTTGAGAAATTATGACAAATGTTTTTACCATTTGCTCCTCCAAAAAGAGTTATGTGGGATAGATATTTAACACTATTGAATATGACGAGGCACTTAGAAAACTGATACAGTAATATAACCACTACAACCTGTCAACTAATTGATTGGATATGTGAAGGAAATCTCTTGGTATTTATAAATAAACAGCTCTTAATTATAAACTCTCGCTACCAAATGAGTGATTCCAGTCAGTCCAAGTCACCAGTGTTGGTCACGTTACTTGAAAAAAGTAATTAGTAACTAATTACTTCTCCAAAAAAGCAATCCTGACAAGATGGATCCTAAAACCGTTTGGATTGCTGCAGACTTTCTTGTTGTGATCAGCCTCATTTGTCTCCTTCTTCAGGCAATAAACTGTTCTGACTCAAATACAACTCAGATAAGAAGATTAAATGGCTGACCAGCTCTGAATACTTGCTTAGCACAGCATTATAGGCATGTTTCAGTGTCAGCGAAAACACAGAGATTAGCACTAATAACTATACTTATAGAAAGTCCATTTTCTCTGCCCTTCGGTTTGTACTCAGTTGGAGGCTGTTTTCCCAACTCTGCAAGATGTTGACTGAGAGGATGAAACCCCATTGATAGACAGGACAATTCTTATTTGCATAACCTAGATAATTTTTTGTTGGCATATAAATGTATTCTGTTTGTGGATGTAAACAAACCCAAATTCACCATAATAATGCTCTAATTTCACGCTACACAGCTGAGGTGTATTAAAACCAGTAACCTTTAAGCACTCCAGCCTGAAAATCAGCTTTAATCATCTAAAACGCTTACTTATTTTAGAAAAATGTCACTAGGTGATATTAATATCTTTAATATTACCTCATGGCATTTTGGATATTAAATATCTCCAAGACAACGAAGACTCAGATGTATTACCTTTTATCTTCTGAGAAGTGGGCGGAGGGGGGGGGGGGCTTTTTTTTGTAATTTATAAAAATAGTTATAAAATAGTTATAAAATTGTGTTTTTTGAAATTTACAAATAAAGTAATCAACCTATTTTAAAACAAACACATATTCAAGCTTCAACTTTTAAATCTATTGCCTTTGTTTTTCATTTTTATCATTCATTAAAATGTTAACAGTTAGAACTGATGGTCTGATCAAAGCCACCTTTGTACTGTTAGATTTTTCCAAATATTGGATTGTAGCACCCAGTAATGTTATTATTTCTTGAAAAATGTAATTAAATCTGTGCATAATTTGATTAAAATCTATGCACAGCTAAAATTTAATATCTTGATCAATAATTAAATGAAACTATGTTGATTGACATCCTAATAAGATTTTCTGGTATTAAAATTTTGCACCAGCTCATGGCAACAGCTGAATTCAGTCTATTCCTCCGTTACTGTGTTTTTTAAAATCTGCGTTATTGCCTCAGTAAGTGCTTAGTGGCTACCAGTTACACTCAGCGCCCTCTCTATTTGGTTACCTGTTTAACTCCTCGTTAATGCAACCATCTAATCAGCCAGTCAAATCAACGCATTAAGGTATTTAAACATTGTATCAATGACCTGCTGAAGTTAATATCAGAATGATAAGTGACTCTGAATTGGACATGGTTGGAACCAGAATGGATGATCTGAGTATTAGAGAAACCTCTGATCTACTGGTTTCCACACAAAGATCTTTATTTTATATAGAGAAAGATCAGAAAAAAATATCCAGAGGGAAGCGAATCTCTGGGTGAAAAATCACTTTGTTCATGCCAAAGGAGAATGGGCCGATTGCTTTGCGGTGATAGGAAGGCAGCAGTAACTCAAATAACCCCTTGTTACCACCAAGGTATCTGGAAGAGCATCTCTGAGCACACAACCAGTTGAACACCACACCAGGTGCCACTCTCATCATCTAAGAACTGGAAACTGACACTACAGAGGCTTCATACAGAATCACCTAAACTGAATAAGAGAAAACTGAAAAACTTTTGCCTGATCTACTGAGTCTAGATTTTTTCAGATGGTAGGGTCCAAATTTGGAGTAAACAAGGTGAAAGCATGGATCCTTTCTGCCTGTTATGGCCTCTATTTGTATAACGCTTTGTCTTATGAACACAACATCAGGCTGCTGGTCGTGTAATGGTCTAGAGTAGCGGTCCCCAACCTTTTTTGCGCCACGGACAGCTTTAATGTCAGACAATATTTTCACGGACCAGCCTTTAAGGTGTCGCAGATAAATACAACAAAATAAAATGATACGACCAAGACAAAAACTGTGGTATTTTGTAAATATAATAATAAATGCAAATTCACTGTGTAATTGTGTAACTTTATTAGCAGCGTCCTCCTAAAATACGCCAACAACATTGAGAGTAACATCATGCTCTCTGGTCGCTATGGTAGCGTGAAAATATTTCTTTCAAAATAAGACACACAACTACAACACGGGAAAAGACCCAGGGAAACAGAGTTAACGATAAAAACCCTGAAAACCATACATTTCACACCCGAGCCTCAACTCTCGTGGCCCGGTACCAAACAACTCACGGACTGGTACCGGTCGGTTGGGGACCTAACAAAAAAGTTTAAAAAGTACTGCTTTAATTTATAATCCCAAATAGTAATTGATTTTCATTTCTAAATCAGTTATTTTCCAGTTAGTTTTCACTTTTATTTTGTTTATAATTGACTTTAATGTCAGCTTGTGATCTGAGTTTAATCTTTACTTTTGGAAAGTTTCACTTTAGTTTCAGCATCATTTTTAGTCTGTTTGATTGAAGCTATTTTAATGAAGCTCTGACAGCTTAATTTTCCATTTAATATAAGGTACTTTAAAGGTTTTAGTGAAATTGGACTGTAGTGTCTCACAATTTTGAACTACTCTGTAGACATGTATGCACACATTCCTGTATGATATATCTGATTACTGAAGAAAGAAAAAAAAAAGTCTCATCCTCAAAACAAGCTGGCGAGGGTCCATCAAGCATTTGTACTGACGGGGGTCTGTAACCTGATGATGTCATACTGTTATGAAAATCCTCATCTTGTACTTCACCCTGATTCCCAAATAACCTGCTGCATGGACTCCTCGAGTAATGATTTTTCACTACCAGAAGTGCAACAATATTTTTTTTGGTGCATTGTTTTTGATAAATCAATTTTAATAGTTGTAATCTCTTGCTGAGAGATTTTATTTTCTCTGCCATTATCTCAATCATCTCCTCTCTTCTCCACGTATACCTGCTGCTTGTCAAATTGCAGCAAGGGGCAGGCTGAGTTTCCACAATTAAAAAACATATTTATCTCCTCACAGAATAAATTATACCTGCAATTAAATCATAAAAGAAAACACCTATAAAGAAATGTGTTACACGTGTTTTTTTTTCCAAATTTATATCGCATGCAGTAAGCCTTATATTGCAAATAAATATAATCACCCACCCGCACACGTGGCCTCAGTACTGATGCTTTCTTTTCAGTGCTTTCTCTTGAGGAAAACCCCAAATCCTGATAAGGAAACGGTGTTGAGACAAATACTGTAGGAATAATTAAACATAACTTTAAGAAACACTGAGTTAATGGTGAATTAACAGCAGATTGAACAATACAGCTTGAATAAGGTAGTCTGTTGTAGAAAAGTATTGTGTGATCTGAGAGTAATGCACATTTTGCCAAATTATTTCCATATGTGGATTAGAAGTAATTATTTTATGTATTTATATCAATTATTATAATTATAATGTATATACATTGATATAAATAAATGATAACTTATTAATACATTTAATATTGAGTTTAAGATAAAAGAACCACTATATTAAAAAAAAATGCAGTGTGCACCTGTCACGTCAGGAGCACCTCATGCAAAAATCTGCCACATTAAGCCTACGGATGGCCATAAACATGCACACAAGTGATTTTTGTATGTGGGTGTACATTATATAAATATACCGTGTCAATATATTTAATTTCAGATGCAGGCACAGTAACATGTGTACAGAATAAGCTGCTTTATATGGGAACCAAATATGCTCATTTCTAATTCCATATATTTATTTTTGGACTCTTCAAGATTAGATTATATGGTTCCCCTTTTTTGAAAAATCTTTATTTATCTCACACTGGACCCTCAGCACCTCAGTTCATCTTCTGACTAAAACAAGCATGTTTAGTGCCTCTCTCTTTAAACCAACATTATCCTGATTGGCTCATGGTGATTACTTACATTTTAAGCTTTGGTTTAATGTGAATGTCCACCATATATTATTATACATATGTCAGAAAATAAGGAAAATTATTATAGGTCTCCTTTGATTCCATGTGCCCTTCTTATCTAGAAAAACAGGTTTATGCAGAACAAATTGTCTAATATTATTTTGATTATCTAAGTTATTTCAATTATTTTACAGTTATAAGAACCGGATGGTGCAATTTGTCCATAATACCTGACAAGATGATAGGAATAAAAAAGGCTTCATCAAAAAATTACTCAAGCAGTGGTTAGTTCTTTAGATGACACTAGAACATATGATAACAGCCTTGAGTGAAGAAATTCTGACAAAAATACCTCATCTAACTGAAAGGTGAATTATTGTGAATGCTGGATTTATTCATAATGGCTTCAGTCTCTTACTCATGCAGTTCTGTTATTGCTTCTCATTTTGCCTTCTCATTTTGCTTTGGAAGAACATTAAAGTACACCATGTGCGCTCTGTTTTTGTTTTAAAGGGACATTCTGTCAAAAATCTTTTTGGTATTGAAAACTCAGTATGTTTAGAAAAAAGCAACGTTTTATGCTCTTTGTTTTTGTTTTTTTTTAAAAAAAAGATATATTTTGGGTCAGTTTCAAAATTCATATGTCAAAACAAATAATTACAAATGTCTCATAATAAACGTGCCTCAAACAGCATAATTCCTCACTGTTCATCTGTCTTTTCATTATTTCCAAAAACTAATTGTTCAGTCAGATCTGCCTATTCCCATTCCTGGGGTGTCCAATGCTGTTTTATCAAAGCAGGTGGTGTGTCTCAGTTACATGAAAGGGTACTGCCATCAAAGGTACATGATGCACCACATTAATAGCATCTGTGAGACAGCGCTGTCACTGCCAACATTTTCAGTACAGGGTTACTGATGTAAATGAGGCATGCTTTAACCTAAACCACCTTCTTTCCATTAATCTAACCAGGTAGTTTTTAGAAAACAAACCTAATCAGGTGGTCTTCAGTGTCTAGTCTAACAAAGAACCTCTTAGTTTCAGAACCTAATCAGTTAAGGTCCAGTGCTAAAGAGGAAGCAAACGAAGTGAAAATCAAATTAATCCATGACTGCTTAAAAAACAAACAAAAAGCTTAAATAATTCTATATTTATAAAAGTATAATGTAAGTCAGGGGTGGGCAATTCCAGGCCCCGAGGGCCAGTGTTCTGCAGGTTTTAGATCTCACCTTGGGTCAACACACCTGAATCACGTGATTAGTTCATTACCAGACCTCTGGAGAACGTCAGGACATGTTGAGGAGCTAATTTAACCATTTAAATCAGCTGTGTTGGTTCAAGGACACATCTAAAACCTGCAGGGACACCGGCCCTTAGGGCCTGGAATTGCCCACCCCTGATGTAAGTCAATGTGAGATTGTTTTTTACCTATATTATCATTTGTAATAGATAATATATATATATAAAACATCATGTCTTGATGCAAGATAGATCATCCAGGAAGGTTGAGTTCCAGATTTGGTGAGTATTGTATTTGCTAACCAAGCTAACTAGCATTAGCTGATAAATCCACTCTCGTATTGAAACTTTGGCCCAAAAAACTAATATGGCAGCTGTCAAAACATTCCAACATGTTACCTACATGTTGGAATGTTTTGGCAGCTGCCATATTGCTGAATAATTACTACTGTGTACTTGCACATTATTACTTTTGACCCCAACACTGATCACAACAAAGAGGGGAAATACCTCCATGCACAAACATTTGACCACACAGCATGCAATTAATTTGCAGAAATGTAATGTCTTTGATATGCTGCAAAGTCTTCGTGATGACTCGTAAAGGGGAGCCAATGAGAATTGATAAAAGAATCAAATTCTCATGCCTACCCACATCTGACCAAGAGCTCTGAACGAACTTAACCCCAAACCCACCAGCATCATAAAGAATCATTTGTATTCAGAGAGAACTACATAGATGCCTGCTATTGTTTTCTCATGACAGCAGAGCCTTGACCAAATAGACCTATAGAAAAATGAAGTAAGGACACACCGTGCATTATTTTAATGTCAGTCATTGAAAAGAAGTCTCAAATAAGGACAGCCATTATTGATGAATGGAGGGGGGAATCCAGCGTCTTTTAAAGGCACGCCTCGATTGAAGTTGGCAGCTAGATAATGGTCTGACAAGCCATTCAAATTTCAGTCAGCATCTGTCCTTGGCAAGTTACTGAAGCTAAGTGTTGATTGTGTTGTGATACGATGTGTTGAGCCATGTGTTGTCAGACTGCTGGGCTGCTGTTTTCCTGTGATTACTTTCTGCAGGCTGTTTTTTTTTTTGTGAGGGTGGATTGGAGATAAAGGTTGCTACTTTCACTACTCTGTCTACTTTACAAATGAGATTTTTTGATGGAAGGATGGCCCGTCAGTAATTAGATAAATGACAGATCTGATTTGTAGAGTAGATGCATTTGTCATTTACTGATGAAGATTAGTCTGGCAGCCTTTAGGTGGTGGCTGGTGGTGAATTTTCAACCTGCCAGTTTCACACACATCTGCCCCATCTTATCTGTTTTTCTCCATCTGGCTGACTGATTCCACTGCGCAGCTCACAGCTGACATTTAATGGCAATAGCAGTGACAGGAGCTACGTCATAGCTGACACTTTGAACACTACTGTTATGCTGTCAACTTATTTTAAACACCTAAAAGTCTACTCTATGTAACTTGAGTACAATAAAAGTCATTGCACTGTCCCCTAAAGTTCCCTGTCATGTGTCCCACTATCTGCTAAGATTTGACATTTATTATGCACTGAAAAAAAATGTCTTTAACTCAAGCAGACGGAGAAAAAGAAACATACTTTCCATAATGTGGAAAATCATTGTATTTAGTTAATTCCTGGTTGAAATGTTGCATTTCTGTGGCTCTTATCTGGCAAACAGGAGCAGACAGCTCAAGTGTCATTATTCCTTGTGGTAAATAGACTAGACTAGGTTTTACTTCTTCTTCTTAAACCAGGTAACAATTGTTGTGCTATATATGTTTACATGCATCCTATACTCAAATAAGTGATATGATAGTGTTGGGCAACAACTAGTTCTATTTATATACTAGTCTCAAGTATAAACTCAATTTAATTGTAATTAGTTGGAATAACTGTGAAATGTATTTAATAAATTTCAGTTGCTAATTTAAATGCTGATTACAGTGTTGTTACATCCAGATATTATTTGTGAGAAAAACCTATACATAGGATGCAACATTTAGTCTGTGACTATGCAGAAAGGTTTTCTTTTGACATGTTTCAAGATAACACAGGGCTTACGGGGCAGGATGCCTTACAAAGACCTGTCTGTGCATCTATACAAGCTCTATTTATTGATTTTCTCACCACCTCTTGGTTGTCAGTCAGACCGATGTG
>NW_005187714.1:107311-109544 GCF_000239375.1 Pundamilia nyererei
CTCAATTTTGCTCTACAAGGGCCTGATATCCACTTACAAGGACATTGGTGATTGCAGTTCATGAAGATGGCGCCGGATGTCATGGCACGCCATCTCTTGGTTCTGCAATGTTTATGTTTTATGTTCTATGTGAGGTGGAGCAAATATGAACAACCTACAAATACTGCCTGCTACCACGGATGGACAGAGAGTTAAATTAGCTCTCTTAAACGCAAGATCTGTATCAAATAAAACTCACGTTCTTCGGAACTTTTTTGGTACTCATAAGCTGGATGTCATGCTCCTAACTGAGACATGGCTGCGCGCTGGTGAAGTGGCACCCTTGCTGGAACTTTGCCCCTCCAATGCCAGCTTCTTCAGCTCCCCCAGGTGGTCTGGGAGGGGAGGCAGGGTAGCCTCTATCATCAAAGACTGCTTTAAATGCAAACTAATACAAAGTCCTGGTGTTTTTACCTCATTTGAGTCCCAACTCCTGACTTTAGGCTGTCCGTGGTTCTAATTATAGTCATCTATTGTCCACCTAAATATAATGACTTATTTCAGACTTCTTGACATGTTTTATCACCCACTATGAAAGGATTCTTATAGTGGGGGACTTTAATATTCATCTGTGTTGTGAGGATAAAGCCCTGGTCAAAGATTTCTTAAATGTAATTGATTCCTTAAACTTCACACAATTTGTGTCTGGGCAAACACGTAAGGGCCACACCCTAGACCTTGTCTTGGGCTACGGGCTGAATGTATCAATGACTGAAAATTGTGTTTTACCTATTCTAGACCACTCAGCAATTTTATTTGACATTTTAATCCCTAAATATCCAGCTTCTGAGAGGGGTTATATTAGCCCTGAAGCATTGCTTGGAGTTAAATTACATCTACCTGATGTGTTGAACCGTATTTTTACCCAGGAGTTACGTGTGGACACCTTGACTGCGAATCTTAATAATACACTTATTGAACTACTGGACTCTGTTGTTCCCGTAAGGAAGTTGAAATGTCAAAAAAAACAAAAACAACGAACCCTATGCCTTGGTTAAATGAGGAGCTCTTGAACCTGAGAAGAAATTGTAGAAAAGCAGAGCGTCACTGGAGATCTTCCAGACTAGAAATATTTCTCCAGGCTTGGAAACCGAATCACTCCACAGAAACAGCTTTAGTCAAAGTGGTAAATGATCTGCTGGTAAATGCAGACAATGATCGCACTTCAGTTTTATTACTGCTGGATCTAAGTGCTGTGTTTGACACTGTGGATCACTGCATTTTACTGGATAGGCTTGAACATTTTATTGGAATTACAGGAAATGTTTTATCATGGCTGAGATCTTACCTGTTTGGGAGGTCTCAGACTGTTAGTTTTAAAAATGATTTTTCCGAGAATTGTGCAGTGAGGCATGGGATCCCTCAGGGCTGTTTTCTATGTACCTGCTGCCTCTTGGTGTTCCTTTACGTTCTTTTAATGTAACCTTTCATTGTTACGCTGATGACCTGCAGCTTTATGTTGCTTTAACCATTGGAAATTGTGTTGAAGTCTCTAAACTAGAATGTTGTTTATCTGCAATTAAGGGCTGGTTATCGGATAATTTCTTGGTCATTGGGCCACACAAATTTCAGCACTTGTCCCAAAATTTCATCTTGAAAATTGATGACAGTGTCATAAATTGCAGGAACAAGGTAAAAAACTTGGGTGTGTGGTTCAACATGGTGCTCTCCTTTGAATCTCATGTAAAAGAGATAACAAAGACCGCCTTTCATCATTTGAGGAACATAGCCAGAATCAGACAAGTTTTGTCAAGCGACACTGCAGAGGTTCTTGTCCATGCATTTGTGTCTTCCCGTATTGAATATTGCAATGCTCTTTTTTCTGGCCTACCAAAGAAAAGTTTTAGAGGTCTACAGATGGTGCAAGATGCAGCTGCTCGCATTTTAACAAAAACTGGGAAATTTGAGCAGGACCCCTGTTCTGAGATCTCTGCATTGGCTACCTTGTCAGGTTCGAGCAGATTTTAAGGTCCTGCTGCTCACCTACAAGGCTTTAAACGGATTGGCACCTACATACCTCTCCGACCTTTTACACCTTTATGTTTCATCTCGTGCTCTACGATCTTAGGACTCTGGCCTTCTAAAAGTTCCTAGAGCCAGAAAAAAGACAATTGGAGAGCGTGCTTTTTCTTTCGTGCCCCATTTCTGTGGAACAACCTCCCTCAAGATATTCGGCAGGCATGCTCTGTGGAGG
>NW_005187714.1:110448-111652 GCF_000239375.1 Pundamilia nyererei
CCTGCCAAAACCTCTGCTTTTATAGAGGTGCTTATGCTTGCAGATGATTAATTTATCAAGTGCATTTGATTAGGAGCACTTGGCTGTTACATACCCTCTTAATTCACGTGGACGCCATTAGGTTGTACATAGTTTTAAGATGCAGTCTTGTAAAAGTTTTCTTTTTCCCATATGTGTCACTCTTGTCATTAGCACAAAGCTCTTTGTCTCACATGACCATAAAACGTTTCTCCTGACAGTATTTGGCTTGTCCATGTGGGCAGCTGTGTATTTCAGTCAAACACGCTCTTAGAAACTACCAGTTGTTGTCGAGCATGACCATTAATGAGAAGTTAAAAGGCTTTTGCCTTATCAAGTAAAAAGACATAGCAGAACCTTCAAAATCACTTGGTAAAATATTTAAGTGTGTATGCATATATTTGAACCTGTATGTATACTTGACCCTGTGTGGAAAAATAAATAATTAAATAACAAAATAATGAAATAAATAAAACCCTTGTTTGTTAAAGTCATTAAAGATGTATGCTACAACCATTCAAGCCCCCTTCAAAAAAAACAAGTCTTTAAAAGCCCAAAATTACCATGAAATTCATGGTCACGATGAGTGGTTATGAACTTCTCACCACAGTCTGTTTATGTTCCACTGTGTGCTGCCCTGTTAAATCGCTCAATAGTTTCGTATTTGGGCATCGTCAGAAATGAAAGATTGCTTTTTATTGAATTAATATGCATTTGGTTTATCTAGTAAATAAAACAAAACCATCATGTTAGTTTGTCCTGTTCCATACTTTATATCTTTTATCTATACTTTAATGGAGAGAACAGAATTGTCCAATCAGCCTTCATTAGCTGTGTCCCATAGATTACAACTGGTGACATCCTTGACAATACATAGGTTTCAGAATACCTAGAAACTCTCCATGAAATGTCTGTGTGAGAGGTGGATCGCTGTTCCATAACCAGAAAAATCTGCAGTACTCCTCCCTCAAAAGTTACTTGTTTGGTGCCTCCTTACATAAGCTTTACTGTAAAGACATTGTCACTGCTCTGTGCCATTTCTTTGTACTGATGTAATGAACAATTTAAAAAGTCTAATGATGTTACAGCCATACACATAACAGAAATAGTTTTCTAAAGGAGGCTTTTAACTGTCAGGGTCCTGGGTCTGAGCGACCCAGGATCCCTGAGCAGTTATGAATTATAT
>NW_005187714.1:112078-118677 GCF_000239375.1 Pundamilia nyererei
GGGATTTACTGTTATTGTTTCCATCACTGTAAATAAACGCACTGTTTATACACAGAGTACCGCGCCTGGGTCCTCCTTCCCCACTCCTTCCACGGTGTGCCATGCCGCACCGTGACATTAATGTCTGCTTTTGTATTTATTGCCTTTTTCTGTCCTTATTTCCAATGGGAAACAATGCAGTCTTAAGAACTAGGCGATTCTGGGAGTCACTCTTCTCTCAGCCTCTTTGTGAATCTACTAACTAGGTTTATGCTCCCCCTCAGCTGCCTTGGTCTAGTAAAGACGAGCTAAAACTAGGATGACAGGTTGGCCGTCCTCAGGTCAAAGCCTGTCAGTCAGGTGTCCTGACACAGTCTCAGCCAGGTCAGACTGTCAGAGGTTGAGACAGTAGATGACGGATGAATTCTGCCTCTTCATTTTTGCCACTAGACTTCCTCTTCCTCCACTGTAATCCCTGTTCTTGTTTAATGCATTAGACAGAAAGGTACACAGATATTTACTTTTCTACTTTGACAGCATGTAAAGAGAAAATGAGTTATGAATAATTATCTGTGTAAACTGAGATGGAGCAGCTTACTCTTCTTGACTTAGATGATCTTTTTGTTTGAAGACAAAATTAAAAACACAAATTTTGTACATTAATGTAATGTTTGGTTTGTACATGCAGGCTGCTGTTGTTTTTTGTCTTGTTCTTTCTGGCTCAAATTTTTAGAGCTCAGTTGTGCTCAAGGTGTGTGTTATGCTGATATATACAATGATACAACCAGTGTTGGGGTCATTGCTTTTCTTACAAGTAATGCGGTGAAAGTAATTTGTTACATCGCTTCCTCGTTACTGCATAAAATGACCTGAAATGCAATGTCTTATAATCACCAGATAACATTATAAACCTTAAGCTACAGTGTCACACAGCAACACCAACACCAACGCAAAGCACAAAGACTTCAAAGCAATCGCTGCAGTGATTCTACTTTAGAAACATGAACAGGTAGAAATGGAGGCTGCAGCCTGACTGCTCATTGGGGCCTTTGTTACCTGATAAAGATCCAGCTCTGGCTGCTGGGCTGGGGTCTGCATGTGCTCAGCTTTAACATCACTCTGGGTACTTGGTTAGCTTCAGCTTGGACTTTACTATTGTGCTCTTATGCAATAAAAATAAAAGTAATGTCCACTCCTCAAAAGCTGCTTCACCGCTTTCCTTCTGCCACAGTTATTTCTGTATAACGGAAGAACCTTTGTAATGTGACAAATGGCATAATTGTAACTGTAATAAGTATTGAATTCATGGCAGTACAGTAATGTACTAAAAAAATTACAACCAACTCTGGGTACAGTGGGTACTGGGTACTCGTATTAAACAGGGCCAAAGTTCACAGTAATGAGGTCAGTGTTATGTAAATGTAGTCTCTGTAAGTCAAACGCTCAGGTTTCAGACTGCTCTACATGCTCGATTAAAGACAGCTTTTTTTTAGTCTTGGCTCTGTTTGATCTCGGGCAGAGAGGATATCTTTAATACAGCTCTGGCTTTGGGCACAGAGGCCCCACCAACCTGCTGTTGAAACCTGATTTTTGTCAGGGACAGCCAATCAGATGAGATTTGGATTAAAACAGAGGGTGGCCCTAAAGATACGTTAAAACAGCTTATTCTGTAGAGAGGACAAAGTAAGAGGTTGCACCAAGATACTGTACGATAAACGGATTATTTTGAACAGTGAAAAAAGTGAATGGATCTGGAAATGAACACTACCGCCTCTCTGTAAAGGTAAAACCTCACCACATTGTATGTGAGACTTGTCTTTATGAACCAGGAGGTTAGCGACTTATAATTGCAGCCTTAACTTCCACTGACATAGCAGAGGAGGGTGCCTTTAAAATGAATCAAACAGTATCTTCAGGTGATGTTTCCTGGATTTTTTTTTTGCTGATGAAATTCCTCATGGTGGTGCTCTTTTCTTTGTCTATTCAGCCATGGCTGATAAAACTGCTCATTGTAAATACCCACTTACATGTCCCATCTTCAGAAAACAAATAAATAAAACTTCATATCCTGGCCGCTACATGAATTTGAAAAAGGAAATAATAATAATTGCTCCTCTTGCTCGAAACATTTTTAACATCGAGTATATTTAAAAAAGCCAATATGTTTATATATCCAGTAATTTCCATTAATTTTTGTTGACAAAATGGGTAATAAAAGTCTGTAATTCCACTTATCTGTTCTATAATTTCACTTTCACAGCCCTTTCACACGGCCACAGTTATCACCTCGCCCTCATCTTTCACGCGCTCGCTTCCACTCTCCTTTAGTGTTTTGCTCCTCCTTGCTCCCCCCCCCCCCCTTCCACTTACTCTTGCTCTGCATTAAACCCAGCTTGTCTCTCTGATCCCGGGAGGACTGCTTATGGAAGCTCCTCGGACCAGTGTGAGCCCTGCTGGTTTCCAGTCGCCTCGCAGCACTGCACGTGGAAGAGGAGGTGGAGGAGGGAGTATTTGTCCTTGTGCCCTAGGCAGGAGAAAGAAAACCAGGGGAGAAAAAGGAGAAACTGAGGCAGAGAAAACAAGGAATGAGCTTGTTAGAGATGCAGAGTGTAAAAATAAAGGGAAAGTAATGCAGCGAGATGAGAAAAGATGAGGACAGGGGAGAAAAATAGGAAAAAGCCAGAAGTAGAAAAGGAGAGAGCGAGCGCAGGGTGGCGGAGGGAGAAGAGCAAATGAGTGAGCGAATAGGAGTGGAAGAGAGAGAGTGAGCGAGAGCAAGTGAGAGGGAGGGAGGCGTACAACACTGCAGACACTCGCCCACTGTCACTGCTCCACAGCCAGAGGACAGAGGCAGCAGCGGCAGCAGAGGAAGCGGATACGATGGAGGAGGACGACTGTACCATCCATCTGCAGCTCAGTCCCCGTCACTGACAGCCTCCCTCTGGGACCATCCTGCCAAGTTGGGAACAAAACTACACTCCTGTCCTTCACAACACCAAGTACTGGACCCTCAACTCCTGCAGGAACACTGTGCACAAGATCATCATTATTTTTCCCGCTCTTGCACTCCCGCACACTTACTCACACACCTTCTCTCAAACTGAAGCACACTTCACTCTGCCTATTGGACTAGCGAGTTTTTTGTTGTTTTTCATCATCGCTGCCTTCCGAGCTGAGTGGATTTACTTTTATCCTGTGGAGGACCATGGGGCTGGGGTGGAGGGGTACAGGAGGGGCCATCCAAAAAAGGACAGAGGAGAGCTGGTACCATTTGGTGGCATTGCTGCTGTTGTGTGGTTTCTGGGAGGCTCACACACAGACAGATGATGGGAAGTCTGTCTACTTCTGGGAAACAGGTACTGCTAAACCACTAATTAGAGATTAAATGTGATCCTTTGCTTTACATATGGAGTGTTTATGATAGCTGCTGATGTATTAGTGTGTTGCTTCTGAGTGTGGGAGGTCACATACCATAGCTGCGCCAACAGCACAATCAGTCAGATCTTATCGGAAATGTTTTCTAACTCATTATATGTGGATAATGTGGCATGAACAGGGTGATAACCGTTTTATGGCACGTTTTAAATCTATGCATGCATCGGTGGAAATAAAAGCTTCTTAGATCTAGTGCAGAAATGTTCTCATGACTTATTGGGTTTCAGAGATCTAAAAGGCTTCCAGATGACACACTTTGGCTGTCTCAATTTTTTTTTTTCGTTGAGGTTTACGCCGCTGAACTTCAAAGATGCATACACTTGAAAAATGACCCAGAAATCTACAGTAGAATCTCGCTTCTTCGTACTGAATCACATGTGGCACGCAGGACAACTATGATCCATTTTTCAATAGATTAGTTTCATCTCCCTGAGTCTCAGGTGATGCACTGTTATTGAAATGTTGCTGTTGTGTTTTACAGCATACAGATGATTGATAGGCACTGCATCACTATTGCGGTTGGCAACGGGTTTGATGCTGCTGATACAAAATCAGCTCTGAATATGAGGGCGTTGTGTGTTTTTGAGGCTCACACGTGTAGAAGATTGTAGATTGAGTGGGTACAGTAGTCCTTATCTTTACACGTGCTTGTTCTCTACACTGAATCTAGCTGCACTGAAATGTCTATCAGAGACACATCTAAATATTGAGTGCTGTGGTGAATTAGATCCCCATACTTGATGCTGAGCACTACTCTAAGGTTTTAGAGTACATATCGTGCACTAGGTTCAGATTAACACCGATAACTACTAACAGATGCAAAAATTAACCTTTGCAGTCATTTTTAAAAACATCTAGGACGTCCTTTAAGGCACAAATTAAATAACGATCGCTTCATTTCCCAGTTTGATGCTCAGGAGATTTAAGGTGTGCTCTTCTCATTCAACGTTTGGAAAAGTTTTTATTTTCTCAATGCCGGTACAACTTTGTCGTCTCTCTCAAACTCAAACGCCGCCACTCTGCATGTCCTGCCCCGCCTTGCTCAGCACCAGTCCCCAGTTGACGTATCCCACGTCTCTCCCGTGGTTCTGCATCTTTAAAGAGGATGTAGCTGAGTAAGGAGATTAAAGGAGCAGGGATTTAACAACCCAGGAAAGACAGCCCAGGGAAGAGACTTGAGAAAGAGAAAGGCAGAGTGAGCACTGCAGGCAGAGAGAGGGACTAACTTAACCTACATCTACCCTACTGTAGGTCATAATGATTATGCCTCTCTCCCACGCTACAGCACCTTTCTCCCACACTATACAAGCTCCTCAACTGGAAAGCTCTAGGCTCTGCGCTTTGAAATGTAATCCAGTGTTGGGAGTTTGTTCACTTCTTCCCAAATAAAAGGTAGTGCATTGATTTCATCCCTGGAGTGTTCTCTCTTCTGAGTCTCTTTGGTTTGACAATTGCCTGCAGAGTATTAAAATCACATAGGGCAATTTACCGCTTTGGATCCTGGTGCTTTTCATCAAAATGTGATTATGTTTGTGCAAGATTTGCATACTTTTTCTTTCCAATGGAAGTTGTTTTTCCCGTTATTTATTTATTTTTTTAAGAAAAGAAACGCAAAATACGATGATGTTTGTGCACACTTGCAGAGTGTGCAGTGGAGGGAATATTCTTGTGGCAAGCAATGCTCTGATGTTTTGCATATTGATGAGTCTAGCTGAAATACAGCCCCTGTCTTCAAAACTGTGGGGAATTGGGCCTGCATTGCTTTTATTGCCTTCTGTGGAAATATGATGTATCTCTTTTGGAAGGTGAGACAGTTCATTGGTGATTTTTTTTTCTTTTTTCATGGAGAATACTATTCAAATGAAGCAGATGGAGACAACAGGATCCTCCAGCAATTGCAAGTGATATTTCTGCAGGTGGCGTTAGGATAGCTGAAGGAAAAAAGAAAATGATTATAGCCACCATGAGGATGATGGTAGTGATGATGGTGACGGTGATAATGGCATACCACAGATTTTCTGGGGCCTCTGAGTGTTTGCTGGGAGTTTGCCTTCGTCTCAGATCCTGTTTTCACGCCATTTTCTCCCTGTCACTTTCTCACAACTGTGCACTCCTTCTACACTTCTTCCTCTGCATCTTTATCACTTTGTTTCCCTGTCTAGCACTCAGACCATATTTTGCATTGCTTTTTTAAGAGCCACAGCCCAAACAATAAAACAATGAAATATGATGAAATCTCAGAGAAACTTATTGTCACGAGGCAACACCAGGATGTCAATCTATCTATTATAAACCCCCCCAACCCATCCTTGCCTCCACAAACACGCACCGCAGCAGGTGCATCTTCCCGATTCAGTTACAGTGTGTGTGCTTCATTATACTCAGTTGTTGAAGCAACAAGGTTGCCAGGTTTGTACTGTCAAGACCTCCCATGTTTGCCTGAGGACAAGGCAATTACAGGTGGTGGAGTATTATGTACTGTAGTATCTCGATATCTTGAGCATCTGCCTCACTGTAAGTGCTCCTTAAACAGGGCTTTGAGGTTTGATACTGATGCATGTTAATGTTCCAGTGGATCCTTAAATGCATCAATTATCCACAACATTAAAACCACCTGCCTACAACAGCTCTGATGCATCAGTGTATGGATATGGGACATCTGGGGTGTCCTGTGGTGCTTGGCATGGTGAATTTTTGGATCTTGTAGGTTTTGATGTGAGGCCCCCAGGGATTGGGATTATTCTGGCGTATCCCACAGATGCTCAATTGAATTGAGCTGTTTGAAAGATGGGATAATGCTTTTGTGGCTCATTGTCATGTTTCTTGAGCTGTTCCTGAGCAGTTTTGTGGCATGGCTGGATGCCGCCATCAGAGAAGCAGTTGGTCGACAAAAGTGTTTGCAAAAGAAATCCACTTGTATGGACGTCAACAGGAAAATAAACCTCAGTACAACATGATCCCCATTTTGTAAATTATGGCAAAAAAGATGATAAAGCAAAGTGTAAGATGAGGAAAGGTGGGAATTCACACACCAATGGGTGCTGACCAGTTACAAGTAACGTGTTACTGTAATCCAATTACTTTTTTTCAAGTAACGAGTAAAGTAAGGTATTACTATTGCAGAAAAGGTAATTAGATGACTGTTACTCTCCCGTAAGCACGCCGATTTACTGCGTTACTAAAAC
>NW_005187714.1:119083-127128 GCF_000239375.1 Pundamilia nyererei
TGTAAACACAAAAAACTATTTCATTTTCTGTGCTGGAATGTGCAGAAAATAGGTTTAATCAAATTTCTTCCAGTCAGAGAATGTTGCATATAATTTAATGTTTGCTTCATGCGTAAAGTTAAAAGATTAAAACTAATAAAACTAGTTTCAAAAAGAGACTTTCTCATTTGATTACATTTTATATGATGGATTATCCAGAAAAAATAGAATTGGGCTGAAAGATCTATTGCTTTATTACCTATTCAGGTTGTAAATCATTTTTTAAAAAGTAACTAAGTAACTAAGTAACTAATTACTTTTGAAGATAAGTAATCAGTAAAGTAACGGGATTACTTTTGGGGGGAAGTAATCAGTAATTAGTTACTGATGACTTTTTTCAAGTAACTTGACCAACACTGGTGCTGACACTGTAGCTACAGCAGTCGTTTATATAGAGGTCTATGAGTCCCATGGATGCTCAGTTTGATTAGGATCTGGAATGTTTGGAGTCAATGCTTTTGGGATCTTTATGTATTCCTAAATGGTGTTAGCTGTAGCAGGGTGCATTGTCCTGTTTGGAGAGGTAGCCATGGTCAGAGTATCTTTGCCCTTAGTGGTTTGGTGTGGTACATCTCATAATGCAATGTCCATACGAATGCTACAGTAGGACCCAAAGTTTAGCAGAAGGACATCACATTGTAACAAGATAATCATGACTTGTTAGTGCTTTTAATGCTTCGGTTTCATAAAAAGCACAAAAAAAGAAGTGAAGCTTACCTTTAAAATGTACACCAGCAGGTGTTAATTCATTTATCAGTCTGATCTGACAGCCTGATCTTATCACTCTTGATCAACCTTCTACCTTTCCTGATTGGCCGCTCGTAATCTTTCCCGGAATCCAGATTACGTCACCTCTGGATCCTGATCAAGCCAATCCGCAATTACCTGCCGTCTTACCTCATCAAGTTAAGTCACACTTCACAGCATGTGCCTCTCAGTCACAGGCCTGTTAACTCAACTGAGACATGCACAAGCTCTCAACTAGCTGCTCTTATATGTTGTTTGCCATTTGTGTTTGTGAATACAGTCAATCAGAAAATGAAAAATCTTGTTCAAATTTGCATTTTAAGCAACAGATCGCTTCTTTTGAGACCTTATGCCTGGACAAAGTTTATACACATAAAAGCGCAGCAGTAGGTCTTCTTCAGGATACTGATTTGGCACCTGTTACTCTACATGCTCCTCAAAGAGCATCAACAGTTAAAAAGTTTCCTGAGCTGTTAACTAACCACCCTCATAAAACAGATGCTTGAAAGACAAGGATTTTGATATTGATACCATAGGGGTGTCTACTTGGAGGCTGGGTGGACACCACTGGCCAGATCCAGTATTTTTATATCAACCACGCCAGTTAACCTGTTAGCAGTCGGACGTACCGCCCACGGTACATTGGATGGTTTAGGGGACTAATTGTAAATTTGTAGGACTGCTAAGGGGTTAACACAACTGTCATCTCTTTGCTTTCCCCTTCACTCATTTACAATTTCCCTTCAAAGTGGGTGGGGGGGGATAGGTCTGCATCCCCATCTATTGACCAGTGACCTGGTAACACCTTTGAACTCTTCATACATAATAAAACAACTACATGTCCATCTTGATGCATTGTTTGTGCAGGGGGGGAACTAGCAGATTTAATGACATTTAACAAAGTTAAAAACAAAGTGGGTGTTGTAAATGTTCATTACAAAAAACTGATAATATAGCACATTTCTAAGTGGTTGCTAGACATGTATAATTCAGCTTTTGCAAATATAAATAAGATGTTATTGTGAAATTAAAATGACACAGTACTTTTATGAGGTATTGTGGGTGCTACAAATTGCTAACACTAGGCCGTTTTAGCCCATTGTTAGGTGTGATTGCATCATATACAATTCAGTATTTTGTGGATCTAAAGTAAATGTTAAATGTGGTTAAAAAGAAATGCTATGATGCCTTTTATAAGGTGTTATACATATAAAATGTGCATAAATCTCTTGGGCACTAGCTACTTGCGAGCTGTTTGCTAGGCAACATGATGTTGTAATGTCAGGTAAGAACCTTCAGGGGCCTAAGGTGTACCTGTGTGCCAAGTTTGGTTGCTCATTCCCTGATAGTCTAGGAGGAATTTGTAGAAAGAAACACAGACAGATTATCGATTATCTTTTCTAAAGTCAAGTTGTTCTTTTTTATTTCTCTTACACAAAGTGCCTTTTAATACATGGATATTAATTTCGCTTTTTACTTTAGTTACTTGATACAAGGTACCTTTCTTGAGAATGCTAGCATCTATCGGCCTGTACATTTGTTGGACCTGCTTCTCTAATGACCTGTCAGTTTCCAGAACCAATGCAGGTTTAGTCCTACAAGGTATCATCCAATAGGGATTATTCTGATTTTCTGCTCTGTGACGTGCTGCAGTGTGTCAACACATCTCGCCCATGTCAACCTTCACGACACAGGTGCAGGGCAACTATTGCTGACAGGCCATTGTTAGCTGAATACATTCCTCCTTTTACAGAGCCGCCAGCAGTGAAGGATGTCATCCTCGCTCAGGGTTGTTACTGGCTCTCCCACAATCACCTGCTATTATGGTGGACCCACTGAAGAGGCCATCCAGGAAATTGAGGGAGAGCGGGTGTGACAGGTTCTGGAGTTCACTACAGCATGTCAAGGGCGTTACATGGAGAACAAAAAAAAATCCTTTAGCCAAACTGATAGTGGTAACCAAAGACAAGAGAAGATTAGTTTAAGGGGAACCCCTTGAGATAAATGGAAACAAAAGAACAGTGATCTTTTTCAGGCTGTTTGCACTAAAAAAGCAGACAGTTCCCCTTTAGCCTTATCGTCTGTTAAAGCAATACATCTGACATCTTAGGAAGGTTATATTTATATTCATGTGCAATGAATTTGGCTACATTTTCCCATTTTAAACTTCTTATTCTGTTTTACTGGCATACTTGATTGATTCATGTCCTCAAATCACCTCAGCATCAACCCCACAACCTTTCCAACATCTAAATTAGAGCCTGTTGTGTCTGTACTGCCATGGAAATCCTTTGCCTCAAATAGCTATGTGCTAATACCTGTGTACCTGTATGATATCTACCAGTTTTCTTTTCATTAAGCCGGAAACAAACAAATGTCTGAGTAAATAGCTGTAGCTGTGATAGCAGCAGGAAAGTGACTGGCATCATCCCAAATGAGAATATCCCTTGGAGACTCCCACCTCATTTTAGCGAGTGCATTACAACGTGACCCTCAATGACCCTAATTAGCATAGCACCTGACGGCAGACAAGGATCTGGTCCATAATTGGCCAGCCAGTGTTAAAATTCCTTAGCAACAGGCAACAAATTTAGGCCACGCATATAAATTAAGATAATTTCCTTGGGAATTTCATTTTTCATTACAGAGTGTGCCAGTGGGGTTTATTTTAATTCAGTATGCCCCTGTTTTTGTTTTCCTTTTCAGTTGGGTGAGAGTGAAAATGGAGGGTAATTGTGTCTGTTGTGCATCTCGCCCTGCAACCATCAGAAAATGAGCACTCAGCAGCTTGTGGAAACAACAACAGCCATGTGGCCTCAGCATCTTTATGCCTGAAAGAGGATGGAAGCTATTTTTCAAAGTTACGTTTAGTCTCAGTGGAAAAAGACTGAACACAGCTCAGGCTCAAATGATCGGCACTTTACTGTCATTGAAATGACACAGAGCTCAGCAACAGCACTCCATGACATTGTACCTGATTTTTTTTTTCAAAGCATTTGCAGCAAAATGTGTCACGTTTGACCCACATTGATCTGTTTTGTGGCTTTAGAGATATTACCCTACTACTCTCCGCTCCAGACTGCTGTGCTTTTAGAAATTGCCAATCCATCCAGTGGAGAAAGATGCCAAAGAGATGCCAGAGTTTGTTTAATCTAAATGGCAGAGCTTACACTAAGAACTGGCTTGGCTATTACTGATATAGGAGGCACGGCAGGATTAGAGATTACACTTCATCCAAAAAACTTTATTTAGAGTAAGATAAGAGGATTCCCACTGCTTTATTCCACCCTATTGAAATGGCTCGCAGCATATTTTAGATGCAGTGCTTTGTCATTCAACCACCAGAGTACTTTTTGCATGGTCCTGAGTAAGCAGATCAGTGATAGATTTATGTTGCGTAGGACTGTTATCTTTCTGATTATCTGCCTTGACCTGGTATATCAAAGTGGTACGTGCTGCTATGAAAAGATTAGAAAGTGAGATAAAAAAATGAAGACCTTTTTTTAAAAATTGGTACATTTTCTAGTGTGCAATCTTAGCTTTTGCAGTGAAATTATTAACTATTATGTCCTCACTGTTGCAAAGTACATATAACATACTACAGTATCCATCAATAAACACTCATTCTAGTCCCAGTTCATATGCAGGAACAACCAGTGATGTACTGACTTTTGGAAGGAATGTGGTGGGGAGCGACAGGATCAGAGGCTAGAGGTCGAAGGCGTGTGGATATTAGTTCAGTCTCTGAAAAGATGTGGTTTCCCTGTATACTCATGTGAGACGCTAATAGCTCAGTCACACTAGAGTTTGAGTATGCAACACCCTCAACCTCTAGATACATGGTGGGATGCAACATGTCTCCACATAACGTTCAGACAGATTGACAAATGTTTGCAAATAGTTACCGACTAATTTATTCATGCAGACAGATTTAACACGCTGCACTCAATCAGAGTCAGTCTGCAGTGATCAGTGCAGTGCATCTCATTGCAGTTGAGAATGCAACTAACTCAAGTTGCTGCATTCTAGTTATATTTCTATATAAAAGCAAGATTGCCAAACAGTTTGTGGTAAAACTGCAGAGACAACATCACTGTTTACAGAGCCTGGACTTCATATGATTCAGTTAATGTGAATTTCTGTGTATTTTACTGCAACAGATTTGAAACAGATGGCAATTACAATTTTCTTTATCACTATTAATTGCTGTATTGTCACAAAATATTGCATGTAATTGTCAAGTTGACCCCTTCAATCACAAACTTATAGCAGACTAATAGAAGACTGACTCCATCTTATCTTGCAATCAGTCGCTGTCTTCAAAGCTGGTGCCTGACAGCAGCCACCAATTGCAAATGGTGGCAGAAAATTGGTCTCCGTCTTCAAGGCATCCATTTGAAAAACAAGGATATTACAAGTTCCTTGCAAAAAGTTGTAATAATTTTGGTTGTACCATGGTAGTATCATAACCAGAAATCATAGAAAACCAAAATCATAGTTCCAGGTTTGTAATATCCTCAGATAAACCACTTGATCCAAACGTCAGGAAAAAGGTGACAATGTCACATTTTATTCTGAGCATGTCAACAAACATGCTAACATCCTGGCTCTGTGGTCTCTGATTGTTTACACATCTTTTTGGCAGGTGATTCACTCAAAGTCCCATGTCAGACTGCTCAGAGGAAATATTTTAAGCTAAAATCATGTTGGCAATTTCATTCGTTCACATAATCCAATCAAACCCCCCCCATATTATAAAGAAGTAACAAAATGTTCTCTATAAATTGAACATAGTCTTGGCAGATGAGCTGACCCCAGAACAGGCTGACAGTGCAGGCTTAGCTGATGCACTTGCACGCATCCTACTGGCAAATCTCACTCAGGGCATTTAAGCTGCACACTGATTCACAACCCATCTCCACCCCTGCTCCTCCCTCTCATGCTGTGTCTGACTTAATCACTGTTAATGTCTGATCTTGCTGATGCTTGCTCCGGTCAGTACAGGGATCGTTCTGCTCTTGTCCCCACCCAATCATATACCCAGCACGGTTTTTTTTTTGTTTTTTTTGCTTGACATTCTTCTCTCGATTGGGAATGATTTGCTTGTAATCAATCGTCAACACAAACCTTTTCTATCTCAAAAGTCTAATAAGAGTGTGCAGCCCAGATGAGTTAAGAAGTATGCCGAGCCAACATCGAAATCACATCTATAATTCAACCATAACTAGTTTGTTTCTTTGATTATAATGATTCTGAGTGAAATACAGGTAAACTTAAACAGAGCAGCAAAGCAGAAACATATTCCCTTCTTTTTCCGTCCCACTTGTTTTTCTCCTGAGTTTGTGGGTTTGTGTTTTTCTCGTACAATGGGGTCGTGTCCCTTTGGTGTCTCTTCCCAAACAAGGACTTAAATCTCCACTCAGCCACAAGTTGAAACACAAACAAATAACCGGACCCATATTGAGGAAACCAAGCACTCTCGTGGTCAGAGAGTGGCATTCAAAACAGGCCCTTGACTTCCCAAGAGGCAACGAGGCAGCTTCAGTGGGCTGAGAGGAATTGCGGTATCATCGAAGAAAGCAGTGACATTTACCTGAAAGGAGCCTGTGCTGCCTCCCCCGATGCTATTCTAATAAAGCTGAAGATATGTAGGTGGCTTGGAAGTAAATATCCTCCTGTCTATCCAGCAGCTCTGTCATTAATCCTTCATCTCCCCCACTGGCCATCCATTTTTATTGTTTTTTATTTATTTATTTTTTGCTCAGCCATGAGGTAGTCATGTCCCCATATTTTTTTGAAGATAAAAGCTTTCTTTTCCATGGCGGTTTGGGTGTTTTGCTCCCCAGTGGAAAAAGCTGATATCTAACTGTCATAGATGGTCTGAGAAGCACTCACTGTTGCACCGCAGAAAGATTATAATTCATCTGTAGATCACGTAATGAACTGTACACAGACTGCTTTAATATGCAGTGCAGTTTAGAGTCATATATCAAAGCTACTAAATCGGAATATAATGAGAACATTACATTAGTGTATTGAGCTTCTGTTGTTGGTTTGAAAACCATACTGCATTTGAACGCCATGCTGTACTTGTGCAGTTTTGACCACATTTATGAATGCTTTGCCATTTGTTTCTGGACCATGTGTTCTTGGTTTATCGAGTAAAAATGGTGCAGTAATTCCTCAGAGTGCATTAAGCAACAGCGACAGAAAAATGGCTTCAGGTAATTGTTTGTGAGGGTGTTCTTCAATCCCGCTTTTGATGTTGTTTGTCTGTTGAAATCTGGAAATCCTGCGTTCTCGTCTGTTTTAGTTTGTTTTCATTTAGTGTGATAAGCTGAAGGAGTAATCAGTCAGCCACAACATTAAAACTGCCTCCCAAATATTGTGTAAAGTTCGTCGTGCTGCTGAAACAGCTCTTAGTCATGTACAGTACATATATTGGACATGTAGAAATATTCTGTGGTCGCCAGCACAGGGCAGATGTTTGAATTTGGAGGGTTTTTTTAGGTTTTTAGTTTGGGGAAAGAGTTTTTCCATGTTGTTGCTTAAAGTATTACAAAATTTGAAGTTTACTTTGTAAATCCTGGTCCAAAACAGCAATAAAGCAGGCCTGTCATATGACTGACAGGTTGCTGCCATATGCATGTGCAGTCCCTCAATTGGATTTGCCACTTGCTCATCAGATCTGGACTTACTACACTGACATAGAAGCAAAAAATTCTCAGCTCGTGAAATTAAGACGGATTCACCAACCAACATGCAACATACTGAGGCCAAGACATAGGAGCCCATGGATGCTTAACTGAATTAGGGTCAGGGCTATTTGATGGCTTGTTCAAAACCTTTGGGCTCTTTGTCATGTTTCTTGAGCCATTCTTCTTTAGTTGGAGGCTTCTGTTGGGGTTTTGTTTGGTCTTTGTGTTTAGGTGGATCTCAAGTAAGATCCACGTGACTATCAGGACAAGGGGTCTTGGCAGAACATTCTATTGTAATGAGATGATCAGCGCTGTTCACTACACCTTCCAGCTGGTTTAATGTTGTGGCTGAGGGGTGATTAAACCATGATTAAACCATATTAATTAACGCAAGAGCAGTCCATGTTAGCAGCTCTGTGAGGATGTAATTAGACACAGCAGTGCTTGGATATAAAATGCGTTCACAGTAACAAAACTAGTGCAGATGATGAGCAGGTATAATGTACCATAGCTTTTCAATAGCATGCTCACATTAAAGCACTAACTGTGTTCACAGCAGAG
>NW_005187714.1:127328-151426 GCF_000239375.1 Pundamilia nyererei
AGTGTTTGCAACCTTTCAACTGAAAGAAAAAGCATGTTTGCGTTCAGTAAATAAAAATGACTGAATCACATCTATTAAGATAACATAAGATAATTCTTTGTTGTTATTGCACAGTCATACATAGTACAATAGTACAATGACACTACGTATTGAGTAGATGATGATATATTTCATTAAATAAAATTAATTTCATTATGAATGTCTTTTTGAAAGTTTAAAAAGGACCCTGCTGCATCTCTCACTGATGCTCATCAGGAAAAGCCAATGTTGCTTAGAAAACACCTAAGGAGACCCTTCACCATCTGAGCACAGAGATCTGATCTGGTATTGGTGTATTTTAGAAAAAAATGATCAAATGTATTAATGGTGGCGTAATTATAAATATTGGTGTCTTAATTTATCACCTATCATTTTTTTTGTAGTACAGGCTGTCTAGGAACTATTATAGATAGGAAATTCCCATATTTGGCTGGCTCTCTTGCTTCATGGTACAGCCTGAGGAGTTGTGAAAGTCATGTTGAATGCGTATACAAAATATTATTGCTACAAAATCCAACTTTACACCAGTGGTAGATAAAAAGTTTACCAAAGTTATTACAAATTATCTTGAGGGGGATATCACTTTTTATTCCACTCAATCAAACAGTTAATTTTTTTCCCAGCAGAGAGCCCTGGTTGACCGGCTGACATTACCACCCATGGAGACGTGTTACAAGCTTGGCTTTAAAGCATCGGAATGAAATAAAATACTAATTTGACAATGTAAACTCAAGGGGACAATGATAGTGAAGGTTTACTTTAAACTGCATCATGTTTAATAAACCTGTCCTTTTCACTTTGCATTCCTATTGATTACTGCTCTTTACACCTTCAGTAGGCAGGTCTCATTAGTCTCACATGCACAGTTCAAGAACAAATTCAGCTAGATATTAAAAGTCAAGATGGAAGTAAACCTGTCAATACATTTGATTGATTGTATTGATCTCGTTTGCCTTTTTCTCTCTTGAAACTGCTCCTGAAATTGATCTGCATTTACAGCCCTTTAATGCCAGGGAATACGTAGTGCTGACAAAAGTGTACATTTAGAGAGAAATTGGAAAAGGTGGTTAAAATGCATAAGGAGAAAATAGAGTAAGAGATCACTTAAGCACATTTAAACCCTAACATCAGCATTATAGGCCTGGCATTTGTAATGAAGGAGCAAGAGGGAGAGGCTGACAGGAAGTGTAGAGGATTTGTAGGCATCAAATATCCATAGAAAGGAATTTAGCTGGAGAGAGCACACCTAACCGTGCTTTAACATTAGTATCAACACAATAAGCCAGAAATGTATAATGGTAAAGGGGCAGAGAGAGTGATAGAGTGGCCGGCTAATCACCAGTGACAAGCCCCTGGATTAGAGGGAGGGGAGCAGATGGCCTGAGGCAGGGCAAGGCCGAGCACATATGAATATCCCAGGAGGCTGAACGGGCTCTCTACCTCCTCGTGCCTAGAGCAGACATACATTGTGTACACAGAATATTTGTCACTGTGTTGGTGGTGGTGGTCACTACCAACCCCCCCACCCACTTAGACATGTACAGTGTGTACAGAGAAGATCTGCCGCATAGCAAATCTGAGAAAAGCAACATCTTTCTATATTAGGTAGCCTTAATGTACGGTGACATAGATGTCACATGTTTTACCATTCAGGGCACCAAAGGATAATTATTTATGTTTCGCAATTAAGCTAGCTAAATTAAAAGAGATAAACTAAGTCTAAAGTACAGAATTAAATAGCACCTCCTTTTGGGTTTAAAAAGTAAATGCCATAAAACGACATGCTGACAGCCTGATGCACTAAATAGTTTTGCTCTCCATAGCCAATTATTAGCCAATTATTAGCCTATTAAAATTAATAAGGTTTTTAAATATACTATGAACCAAAAAATTGTTTGATTTTCAGTTGGATAAGTGGAAGAGAATGGATCGATGTTTGATCCTTAAAAAGAGACTTTCACACATCAAAGTTGACAGTTTTTGGAAGCATTACTGCACTGTAAAAAAAAAATGTTGTGAAGGAATTGTGTGATAAATCGCCTCAAGTGACGTCACTCCAGCTGTCAACAAATAATGCTGATGCCTGCAAATGTAAAAATTGGGAAAAAGGGACTTCACTGGACCTCTGTGGCTTATTTCTTATTTGTGCTCGAGGCTACCTGCTGCTACTCGCATAATACACCCAAATCACCGTCCCAGGTGTCAGCTATGTTGCATTGTGGGCAATAAAACCACACGTGTAGCGACCACAAAGGGCAGCACAACATCTCATCTGCTACTTTCCCCAAAGTGCACCAGAAGCGTTACTGGTCGTACGGACGAGTTGAGGAGATACTGTATATTCAGCAAACATCATTAAGCACCAGTGGATTTATTCAGCAGCTGTATAGCCACTTTAAATAAGAACTTTTATTTATTTTGTGTTGTTATTTAAATGGAACCAATTATGCTGCTGTCGCACTAGAGTTTAAAAATTCATATTGAACAGAAATTCTCATTAACTACTTGCATTCGGAGTCAAGACTGAACCTCATAAATCTGAAACTGATACAGTTGCTGCTAGATGACGATATAACTGCAAAATGACATAGCTGCTTGGCAGCCTTGCTTTTATATGTGAAATAACTAGAATACAACCTGTTAGCAACCAGCTGAGTCCCCATTATAACTAGGTGCTGATCAGAGCAGGCTGATTCTGTTTGATTGCAGAGCCATCATGGCAATATGTCTGCATTTTAAATTAGATGGCAATCAGACTGTGATTATTTGGAGAAAGGTTTCCCATCACCAGGCAACCTGTGCATTTGCCTTGTGATCAAATGTGGTTGCTCAGAGGTTGGGAGAGTTGCACACTCAAACCAATAGATCGCCAAATGGGAAAAATTTCAGTGCAGTCACATCTTACAAGTAGGTTACAGTCCTAAAGTCCTACTTTAACTCTCGAGTGACTGAGGCATAATGATTCTCGCTAGTTTTTTTGCAGCATACACAACTTTTGGTGGCCTGCCAAGTTTGATAAGGCAAATGTTTATCTTAAAGTTTATCTCGCATGTGTCTTCTAAAACTTCTTTAATATCATTATTTTCTCAAAGTTAGCTTATGCCTGTATGTACAGATACACTAAAAAACTCAATGAACTAGGTTATCTGCTTTTAAATGGTTGCATAACTAAAACTACACTCTTGAACATCACCCAGCTCTTCATCCGTGTATTGATTTAAATCTCTATTCATCTGTTTGTCCATTAGCTTTTTCCTCTCACTACCCATTGTGTGGTGGGTGTATAGCGTGGGCCTGCACTCATGGGTGTCACTTCAAGCACTAGATCTCTGGCAGACACTTAAAGCATTACACACACATGCACAGTAATGCCACACTTGTAATCCACAGAGACAAAGTTGGCATTTCTCTTTAGCACAATGCGGAACGAGGCAGCTTTTTACGAGTTTTAGCAGTTGCACTTGGGAACAGAATTCTTTAGTGGTCACACCTCCAGTTATATGTAGCTCGGAGCGAACATATGACAGATTGTGAGAGAGGCTGTCTCCCTTCAGTTTTTATCCCGTGTCCTACGTGTGTGGAAGTTAGTCAAGTTAGTCACTTGGTGAATAATTGAGAGTACGTTTAGAGAAACTTTCCCTGCATCAACTCAAACTAAAAGCTGCACTGGGCAATATTTTATCTGCAGACAGTGACCACCTGTCTTAAAAGGCTAGAGCAATGAATAACATCTAGAGTCTTAGAGTCAATGGGGATTGGTTATTTTTCTGTTTAATTTACATTGTTTTTTTTTTTAACTGATTAGCAATAAAACACAATTTCCGTCATCAATAACTGCTTATGGACATTGACACTACCAGTAATCAAAGATTGTTTCTTGGTGTTTTGAGCAGATATTGCCAGGTTCAGTTGCACTTCTTGCATTGCTAATTCCCACATGCTACACAGACATCAGTTTACATCAATTCACATAAACAGTCTTTGCTATATGAAGGTGCTTTACATTGTAAGGTAAAGACGCTACAGTAAACAATCAGACATTCCCCTATGAGCAGCATTTGGCAACAGTGGAGAGAAAGAAACCTCTGGCAGAAAAAGACAAAACTACAGCTGAATGAAGAAGAAGTTCTAGGTGCTTCATAGGAAGTTCCCCAGCAGCCTGAAGATATAAGAGTTCAGGGTCATTTGATGCAGCCCCATTGGTTTTAAAAGAGGGTATCTGTACTTAACCCAAACTTGAGGGGCCAATAGCTGAAGGCTATGCCACCGAATCTACTTTCATAAACTTCAGGAACCACAAGAAAATGTGCAATCTGACAGCAATGTGCTCATTTTTGATCAAATATGATATTGTGATAGTCCTATTAGATGGTACTTCATCCATCTTTATTCTCACTACAGTACCCTGCATGGACTGGCAGAGACATCCTGGTACTGTCTCACTGAAGTTCAATCATTCAGAGTCTTTTAAAACACTCAAATCTTCAACTGATATGGATAACATCCACAATTATCTGTGTGTATTAAGACATTTTATTTCTTGAAGACTGGATGATTTTAATAATGATTTTATCTGTGCCGTCAGAAAAGTCACCTGAAAACATCAGGTCAGTTCAAGTTTCAGGCCTCTCAGTGTGTTACAGAATGGAGTTTAAAATAGTCTACTCCTGTTCGTATTTAAATCTCTCTGGGCTTTAGGACCAAAATACCTTCCCTAACTCCCTTTCACTATATGAACTCACATGACATCTGAAGTCATGGGGACACGCTTCATAACAAACCCAGAAGACTGGAGACCTGCCCTCCTATGCCTTTAAAGCCAGATTATAAATGTACTCGGACTGTCCTTACATCCAGAACTTCCTGCTACTCATAATGTTCAAATGTGGCATTTTCTATGTACTTCTATGTACTTACTTCATGATGGATTTTGAAGACTAAATGAATAAACAAAGAAATGTTGCCTGACTAGCAATTTACTGTACGTGCATCATATTTCTATTCTCCACGCCTGCTGTGGCTGAAACTGTCATTACATTTTTAACAGTGTAGTTATGGACTATTAATATAAATGAAGGAAAGTTAAAACCAAAACACAAAGTTTTGGCCAAATGTTTAAAAACACTTAATGTGTAGGAATTTCAACACAATACTGGCTTTTAGGTATTTGCACTCATGTGATATATATTATATGCATACTTGACAACAATCCTTTAATATGAGTTCCTGCAGGAGCTTGAATAAAAATGTCACAATGACTTTTGAGAAGTGGGGATAAGAATGTGATGATGGTAAAGAAAAAAACTGTAGAAACAACAAACCACCTCTTCTAACATGACATCAGTGACACATCACCTCCAAACCAAAAAGCCTGACACTACAAAAAGTAGCCATGAGAATGATATTGTTGCAGACTGTATGTTGGGCATCAATCAAAAAAACAAATGTTGACTTTCAACAGGAAACATTTCTGCCCATGCTTAGTTGTTATTTTCTGTGAATGGGCTGTTTTTCACAGCCTTTGCTGTCAGCTTTGTGATAATACTTATAATCTAATAGGGATAATTTCAATACGATATTTCTTTTAGTAGTCTTTATAAGGATCTGAGCAAATACGTTGGTGTGTGAAATGTTTGCTAACTGATTATTACAATGGTGACATTTTAGATGAATGCAATCACCGATGTAATGTAATGTGGTGTAATGTGTTTCTTTCAAATAAAAAAAAGTAAAGAGCGATGTGCAGTGCGTTACTCTTTTTGAGCAACAGAGACTACAAGTGTAGGTAAACTGTCAACTAGAACTGGTGCACATAAATCACACAGTATTTATTTGCAACAATGTGCATTAAATGGACCCCAAACTGACCTTTAATTTGAAATATAGACAACAGATAGTGTGCAGCGAGGTGTCCGTTTTTGTTACCATGAGCCACCCTGCAGTTTCTGTAGTATTTATCATGGTCAGGTTGGTGGGTAGTGGGTGGATGATGTGCACGCTCTTCTGAATTATTTTGCATGAATTCCTTAAATATTTATGAAAGTTAATGCAACTTGGACAGGTATATTCTGCAACTATATCTAACTGTTGTGAATCCAATCGGATATTTGCAGAGACACTTGCGGTCCAATATTGCATTGGTGGGGAGTCTCTGTTTGGGCTGCGCATTATAAGCCATCAGTATGCTACAAATATGGCCCAGAAACGGATAAAGAGGAGTGAAGTATTCACATGCTGTTTGTAGAGTACTTGAGTGTGAATTTTAATAGTCAAGTCTCATTTTCATACTAAAGTAATGCAGTCTTTGATAATGCTTGTAATCTGTATCTGTCATTCTCCACTCTTAAGTGCTCTGATCAAATTAGAGTGCAACCATAAAATATGCAAATTAGCATTTGTCATTTTAAGATTAGGCGAGCTGTACTCGATTATGGGAGCGCACAATTAGATCCGAAACCCGCAGCAGGCTACAGAGGCACTGCAAAGAGCAGATGAGAATTGATGTAGCGTTGATGTGTCCTTTTGTGCTGTACTCCCCGAAGAGGAGTCATTAATGAACAAGCAGCCAAGACAACCTCGGTTGCTGTAATTCATCATGGCACGTGTGACCTCTCTCCTCAGTGCCACTGGCTGTTCTTCACGGTGCCCTTCATCATCCTCCGTAGATACACAAAATGCTCCTGATTGCTTAAATGTTGACCACGTTTTTAATGTGTAAACTGGTTATTTCCCCACCTTCTTCATTTTGGTTTTTCCAGCAATACAAATAAAAATATTAAATAAATAATACAAACATTCTGCTCCTTGAATGCATCATATATGACTCATGGCTTGCAGCCAAACAGCTATTGCAATAACGACACAGTTGTAAGACTTTAGAGACTCCTGTGATCCGACAAGGCACATGTTCACGTCGACCTCTGACTTTACTGCAGGCTTATACGTCTCTTAGGAGCATCCCGCAGTGTTTGCATGTCACAGCTTTTTATGTGCTCTCTGACATTTTCTAAGCAGAAGTATTTCATCCCTAATCCGCTTGCTTACATCTCATAAGTAAAGCTTATTTTGCAAATTATAACTTGAAAGATTCCATGTTGGCTTTAAGCTGAATCATTACCAGGAACTTACTATGCTAATTTCCAACTGCACATTTTTACTTTTGGTCTCAACTAGAGTAGCTTTGTATGAGTACCCTTTTAAACTAATCCTTATTTATTTTACATTAAGCCTCTGTGTAGCTCCTCAGTTGTTTTAGCTTCCATTCTGCTGTCTTTTAGCCAGCTTTACTCCTTATTGGCTACTCCTTAAAAAAAGAGCCCTGATCCTGTTAGGGCTAACTGCTCTCAGTGACATCATGAAGGGCAAAGAGTGGAAAAAAACCAAAAATCTTATAATTGTCTTGGCTACTAGCAGATTTCTGTGGTTGCCAGTGGGTTACATGGAAGACACCAAATTATCTCTTAACACTCGCCAGATGATCAGCGAGTGGAGTGAATCGGTAAAAGCAAAAACTTCAAAGTAACAGCTGTGCTTTGCTGCATGAAGGCAAACAGTCACTTTTTACAGTTTTACTACCGCTTGGCGAGCAGTTGGCAAGTTCCTGCAGACAAGTAGGCATCTGCTATGCAAACTACAGGGCAACCAACTCAATCACAAAGAGGACCGTTATTCTCCTCCTTGTATCTCCTCTCTTCTATTCCAGATACCACTCACCAACCAGTACAACCAAAATCCAAAATATGGTTGATATTTGCAGCAATTGCAAGCATCCCCGGTCACCGGTGACACATCTGTGCTTAGGCTTGGGTAGTATTCACTGCTTTGTATGGCTTTTTCACTTAACTAAAACTATTAACAGAAAAATGTAATGTTTAAAATCAGCGTATTGGACTTCTTTTGAAGGGCAACATTCTTTAGTTTCTGAAAATTAGACTTTTTAATTAGCCTGTGTGGCTAAATCAAAGATGACTAGACAGGTTGATGGTAACCTGGTAGAAGTTAAGAAGTTAATTAAACCTTTTCTTTGTTTGTTTTTGGCACTCAAAGGGAAGAATGGAAGTTACACAAATCATTTTTGAAAAATCTTTTCTTACCTGTGTATTGCTGAACAAAAACCAATCCCAAAAGTCCACAGAAGGCAATATTTGTGATGTCATCAAAGGAAAAAATGTGCCTGGAAGTAGTTCAAGGGCCTTGGAGCACTTGAACCTCAACTAATTGCAAGACAAATCTACAGAAAATGTCATCCATCACCTTTCTGTTTACATTCTCCCACTTCATTTTTCCGAACAGGCTCTTATTGAAAACCCAGACTAAGGGGAAGAATAGGGTCGCTTCCTCCTGGAAGTAGTGAAAAATTGCCAGTTTGCTACAGGCGTTCACTCACTTTTAGGTATGCTCTCTGGGTGAGAGCTAAAAAATGTCAAAATTACAGCCACGCCAGAAGGTTTTGTAGGGCACACAGGCTACCTTCCTGTTAAATGAAAAAGCCAACCTTTGATGATCTCACTCTTAGGTATCATCAATCAGTGGAGTTTTTATTTTTTCAGTTTTGTGAGTGAGCATTGTAATATATTTTTTCTGGGTTACCTGCTTTCCTTCTGCTTAACTTGAATGACTTTCAGCAAGCCCAGGAGAACGAGGATCTTTGTGCTGCAAATGAGCTGGTGGTGAAAGAGAGAAAAACACAACATTAAGTTTTATAGTTGACAAAAGCCAAGCTGTCACACAGCTGAATTTTTTTAGTGATTTTACTCAGTTGATAAATTGGTGTCATTGCCTCTTTGATGTTTTTCTCCCTGTATAACTGCTGCACATGAGTAGCAGCTGTGGAAGTACAACTTCTGTTTGAATGACATTGCTAATTCATTAGCAGCCCTGTCAGTATGCATTTCATTTGAGTCTCCAGGAGTTCTTTATTCTTGCAGTTTGGAGCTGTTATTGAAAGTTATGAGATAAACACGTTGCTATCACTTTACCCAGATGGATTTCTTTTCCCATTAACCTGCAGAAAAGAGAAAGATGAAGCTAGCAGTGATGGAGCAATAAAGAGTAGTGTGGCTAAACATTCCCTCTGGGACTGTTAGAGCATATATCTTATCTCCCCGGTGTATTAAGCACAGTCTCCGTCTCTTCGTTAGCCAGTTAGAATTTAGTAGCTCCCATGCAGTTTAGTGGACCATACATCAAGCAGTTATCAGGCTTCTGTCTTATGCTTGGGCAGCAAGAGAAATATGAATAAAGAAATAACACAGTCCGTATGCACAAGGACCTTCAGCTCTCTGGCACAGTGTGTCATTAGAAGTTCTCGTCAGCTGTCAGCGACCGCCGAGCAAACACAGCAACCCAGCCCTCCTTCACCTGCCTCACTGAATATTGTGTGTGTGTGGTTCTCGCTCTGAAAGCACGACCTAGAGGATTATTTAGCTGTCACAGCTGTCAGTCAGGTCTTGAGCTGCCCCCTCCAACACTACACACACACACACTCACACACATGCACAAATACAGACCTCCCCTACCCCCAATTGTGAGCTGCTGACAGTTGTAGTCATAGCAACAGAGATAATATGATGAGTATGTGTATATGTCAAAGCCTCTGCCCTGCTACCTGTGACCATACCTGTCTTGACATCTCTTTAATGGGAAAATGTTAAACTGTCATACAGTTAATTATGTGGTTATTTTGAAGTCATTTGATGTGGGAGAGATTTTTAGAATGTGTGTGTATGGGAATAACAACATTTTCATTGAAATCTAAATTGTTTTATATGGCAGATAGAAAAACAGAGTTTTCGGCATTGATGGCAGACTAAATTATATTTTTGGTTTACGTGAAAGCGGCTATACCGAATAAAAACAAAGAAATAAAAAGCCCCAAAAAACAAAGGAATCTCTTAGGAGCATCCTGCAGCGTTTACGTGTCACTGTCTTTTATGTGCACTGACATTTTCTAAGAAGAAGTAACAGTATTTCATCCTTCATGTGCTTTCTGACGTCTCATAAGCAAAGCTTATTTCAGAAATTTAGAACTTGAAAGACTCCATTTTGGCTTTTAGCTGACTCTTTAAAGGAACCTTTATGCTCTATTATAACTCCAGATTTATTGAACTCTGCTAAAGTACCTTTGCTTGATTAAAAGTTGAAAAATAATCGTCTTCTTAGTATATACTGGCCCTCAGTGTAGTCAAAGATATTCATCTCGCCTTTCATGTCCCTGTAAGCTATCTTCCTTCTGATTGGCTGCCCTTCGTACATAGGAGGTTGGTGAGGTGCGATCCTGAGATGACCATATTAGGAAAACTCCTCTTGTTGACATCATCCAAAACCACGGGTGAAAAAAAAGGTCTCAAAAAGAGTGTAACCAAGAGCAAACAAAAAAAGCACAAAGTCGCATTTAAAACAAATGTTTTTATGATTTAAATCATTCTATTTTTTGAGTTCCTGTAATAACTTATCGAAATCAGTGGTTAAACCACATTGGCTGTAGTTTGGGTAGACACAACATTTAAAATTATTTTTAAAATAAAAGAATATTTAAAACGTTGTGACGACTGTGATCTCCATCATTAATGTCAGTTTGGTACAGCCTTCCATGACCTTCTAGAAAGAAGAATCTTTTTTACCCTTGGCATTGTTTAGTATCCTTTTATCCTTCTTTGTTGTCACTTGCAAATTTTCAAAAATGAAAAAAAAAATGCACAGATAGTTTGTAACACTTTATGCATATATTTTAGCATATTTTGAGTCAGCACTGCTGCTGTAAATGCTTCTGGTAAAATCCTGTAAAGCTTGTTCATCCCTGACTTGGAATGCTCTCAAAAACTGCAGATACTCCAGTGTTGGTTATGTCTGTTAAAGCTACAGTGACTTGTTGTTTGTGCAAAATATCCAATCTTGTTTTAAAAATGAAATTATATTGTACAGTTTTAACATGGGAAACATTTTGGATATATACAGTTTACTGTGAAAAAACAATACCTTTATCTCATATTGAACCCATAGAGTAAATAATTGCAGCTACCAAATCAGATAAAAGGGTGAAATGTTTACCATAAAATATAGACAAATTCAAGGAAAAACCATACCTCACGATGGCCTTTATCATAGTATCTCACTAAGCCTGCCATCGCTGTTACAATATACACAGCAGTGTCCTGGTTTTGGTTTAAATTGTGTGTCTGAACCTGTCTTCACTTTGCTGTTAAGTGTGTGGAAGTGGGTATCCCAGAGTTTCCCATTAAATTGGTGAAATTGCTCTCTCTGCCCTGAAGAGTTGACACACCTGAACAAATTTCTGGGTTTCACTTGGAATTTTTAGTGTCCCGTGTTGATCCAGATGTTGTTTCAGAGCCTTTTCCACTCCACACAAAAATGTAGCAGAAAAACTGGCAATTGTGTGTGTGTGTGTTTGTGCGTGTGTGTTTCTCTGTGCCTCCCAGTGTGTCTGTGTGTGAGTGAAATGTAGGTCAGTCCTGCTGTTGTAGCCCGCTGGTGAACCCTCCAGTCAGACTGTGGACAATCTAAACTGGCATGCGTGCTCTCGTAAATGGGCACGCGGTTTTCCGGTGGAACCGCCCCTCCATTGATCCTCCACATCTGCTTCTTTTATTTTTCACAAAACCTTCTGTCACAAAAAAAAAAAAACACTGTAGCCCACCAGTGAGACATCTAAATCACAGTAGGAAGTGCCAGCGTGGGAGCGGTGTAAGTATCACTGGCAGCAATGGGTCTTCACGCTTCATGAGCACCATTTAAAAGAGGCTCATTTCTGATGAAATCTTCCCTCAGTCCACTGTTAATTTACGGAGGATTAATATCTTTAAAGCCTGCCCGTCCATGCTGCACGGCCTTTCTCGTTGACTGCCTGGTCCCCAGTGAGTAAAACTGTAGCCGGAAGACCCTGCAGCACTTTGCTGTTTACACGATTTGAGACTGCAGATGAGGAGCAAACGAAGGAGGAGAGAGACGGTGAGGGAGGAGAGGTAGTGTTGGTGTGATTCACGGATGAATTAAATTGAGCGAAGCAGTGGGAGAGAAGGAAGATTACTTTTTCTCCTCAGTTTTTCACAGATTGTCTGCAGTTATCAAATATGTACCATTATAGACGTCCAGCTCGCTAAACGGCTGCTGCTGCACTTTGACTCTCAGAAAAATTCTTCAGCTTCTCTTTTTCTGTGATACCGGCTGCTGGCAAGAGCAGCCTTATTGTCTGCAATTCTCATCCTATGCTGCACAATGTAAATTTGCTGCAGTGGAAATTCAAGAAATGCATAATGTCACCAGTGGTAATTTTTTCCCATCTTGAAGGGACAGGTCACCCCAAAATCAAACTTGAGAATTGTCCTGTGATTTATCAGGAAAAATTCTTCTTGTTGGCGTTTACAGAACTCAAAAAAGGGTTAAGATTGATCAACTTAAAAGTGTGACATGTGGAGGGCTTGGGTACATCACAGGGAGACAGACATCACTCAAATACATGCCTATGGCGAATTTAGAATCACCAGTTATTCAAAGACATGCATGCTTGCATCAAGGTTAATGGGTTATTTTTGAGGAATGATTTTTGGACAGTTATTGCTGCTGTGGTTTTCTTTTGTCTTGCTTTGTTTTTATTTATTTGTTTGTTTACTTGCTTCTGGCTTTCAGTACCACGAGGCAAGTGCAGTCTACTACCATTATATTTAATTGACTCTACAACAAGAAACTCACTTCAAAACAATTTAGATGGAGAAATGGCACCAATGAAATTTTGGGGTAAACTGTCCCTTTATAGGTTAAACCTCCTTGGTTTTTGTTAGCGGGATTTCAGTCTTTGAGGAGTTTTGTGGACATTTCATGGCACTTAGCATTTTTACGCATAAAACACTATGTGTTTTAAAAAAAGCTAAATAATTTCCTGGCCATGGTAGGTTTTGGCAAATACTCAAACAATAGTAAAGAGAGTATTTGTTAGTTATGTCTGTGAAGGTTCTCAGTCATCCAGGTCATCGTAGTCAAAGGAGCTTGCAAAGAAAAGCATCTGGACTTCTTTAAGTTGCTTGAAGACATTTCACCTCTCATCCAAGAAGCTTCTTCAGTTCTAAGGTCAAATGGTGGGGAGTCCCAGATATAAACCTAGTGGGAGTATCCCCCCAAAGAGGGACAAAAGGACCCCCTGATGAAACTGGTTCACCCGAAAGACAAAACTCCTAAACACAAACTTAACAATGTGGTGTATGCTGTACAGTGTAGCGAGGAATGCCCAGACCTCTACATTGGAGAGACCAAACAGCCACTTCACAAGCGCATGGCACAACATAGAAGAGCCACCTCCACAGGACAAGACTCAGCAGTCCATCTGCATCTTAAGGACAAAGGACACTCTTTCGAGGATGCCAATGTTCACATTTTGGACAGAGAGGACAGATGGTTTGAAAGAGGAGTGAAAGAAGCCATCTATGTGCACTGTGAGCGACCATCTTTGAACAGAGGCGGGGGTTTACGACACCAACTGTCTGCCATCTATAATCCAGTTTTGAGTTCCCTCCCCAGACGCCTTAACGCCCACTCACATCCTGGGCCATCTGACCTCAGGAATTCGCATGATAAGGTGGGGCCAGGTTTCACAATGAACTCACCCGAAACCCTGGCTGATTGGGACCCACACCCAGTTTCACACCTTGGCTCAGGCAATTAGAGGATCATCAGGGGGTCCTTTTGTCCCTCTTTGGGGGGACACTCCCACTAGGTTTAAATCTGGGACTCTCCACCATTTGACCTTAGAACTGAAGAAGCTTCTCGGATGAGAGGTGAAACGTCTTCAAGCAACTTAAAGAAGTCCAGACGCTTTTCTTTGCAAGCTCCTTTGACTATTTGTTAGTTACTATTTTTTGCTCTAGTTTTGACAGCAGGACTGCAATGTGAAAGATGCAGGGCCATATTTCATCATAATGGAGAAATCTGTCATCCAGTGCAACAGTGTGGCTCATAGATACGTTTTTATTAGTGGTTAGAAAACAACTGAGCAATATGACACAGACAGAAGATATTACCAGAGTTTGGATTGGCACAAAATGTGTTCTTGTGGTGTTGCTCTTTTGTATGCATTACAAGCGTTGGTCACTTTAATTCCACCGATCCATATTGAGCATAAAGTCATCACAAGAGCAACTATAAAAGATGGGCTACACACTCAAAGCTTTTATGGGGATTTGGGGGTCTGAATTAGCTAAATGAAGTGAGCGTTTTCCACACTTTCAATAATTTATCACAAATTAGGAATACAAGCTATTGTGTTGCTCCTCACAATTGAAGGAGGAAGCAGTCTGAGAGACAGTGCTCATACTGGCTTTTATATTTACAGATAAAAGAAGACTTTGAATTTTTTGGACTGGTTTGTTGAAATTAGGAGAAGCTGATGATGATGCTAATTTATAATCATCTAAGGTTTGTGCTACCAGTGACAGGACACAAACCAGGCCTGCCAGACTCAAAGACAAAATCACCATCTCCAGTCCATCACCACGCCTCCACTCTTTATGTTTCACGGAGCTCCATGAATATGTCACACTTTTTCTTGCATTGACAGTGAAGGTTGTGTGAGGTTTCTAGGCTGTCTTCTCCTGATGAAAGAGAGTTTAATGTTGAAAGAATTTTACAGCTCAGAATAATGTTGGAGAGAAAGCTGTCAGCAGCACTAACTCAGGCAAGATATGAGCAGATGTGTTCCATTATGACTGTAGAATATGCTGTAGCAGAGGGCGATGAAGATGCCAACACTCATGTAAACATGTTTGTTTGTTAAAACGAGCATATTTATGCATGAGTAATTGGAGTTTCAGTTCATAATATAATTTATGTACTTAAATGTATGTTCTACAACTCTTTTATGGTTACTGTATATGTTCAGTTGAATCACATCGTTATCTTATTTTCAAACTGGTTTACTTAGATTAGGTAAATTTACTATTAATGTGACAGTTTGTTACTTTTGATAATACTACATCTAAGTCTTATATTCAGCTTTAAAACACAGTGTATTTTTAAGCCTCTACAGTCTTTTATTAGGAGTATTAATTTACACCACGCCGTTACTGAGGCTGAAAGCTCATCATATCCTCAACACCAATATTCAAGTGCTTTAGAAAAGTTGAATCAGAGCCAAAGCCAATTAACATTTCACGACCTGATGGCACCTTTTTCAAACCCTGCATGCAGCATATTCATTTGTAAGGCACTGGTCACACAGGCCTAGAGACTAGTCATTGACCTTGTGGCAGTCATACATTGCTAGGGGAAACTGTGTATTCACCATATTGTTGGCGAGTGGTTGGTGGCAGTTGCTAGTTGAAATTAGTCACTGCAATTGTGATTGCTGCCATGGTCACCAAGGTCCTGCAAACTTGTCTGCAAACACTCGCCAACTATTTAGAGAGTGGTAGTTAAACTACGGTGACACAAACAAGAAACAGAGACCACTGGCCTTCGAAGTAAAAGTTTAGACTTTTGAAATGTGCTGATTGTAACAAATGTTCTCTGGTTTCTGGTTTGTGTTGCACTTTTTCACGTTTCAGTACAAAGTCATGCAAACTAACAAAAATTGCAGCAACCTGCTAACAACCAAAGCAATTACACGGATATTTTTGGTTCAGCGCCTTCTTTGCGAATGTTTTTACCAAGTACCCAGCAGCCTTCAGCAATCACTCAGCAGTTGGTTGGAAAATACACATTTTTCCAAGTCACTAGAGGTTGCCAAGGGATTGCTGACTGGTCTCTCGCATGCATCCTTGTAGCCTATCTTGTGTTGTAGATGCTGTCCCTTCAGTCATCGAGAGCAGTTTGGTTATTTATTTTTGCTACTATTATATTTTTTCCCACATAGTGACACCTATCTCTGCTGATCAGACGGTGGAGGTGATGTACGTTAGGGATGCTCAGGACTTTTCTGAATACAGTTTTACCTTTGCGCTAAGATACCACAAGGGTACCTGGCAACAGGGTGGCATATTAAAGTCAACTAGTTCAACTTCACTAACCCACCAACCCTCCTCATGCATGGTTAGCATCTCATTTTTTTAAGCCCAAAGTTATGGCATTGATCTATAACTTTCGTTTGTGCAAAAGTATCTCAGCCAGAAAGTGGGATGTTCTCTTAAGATGTCAGCTAGTTAGTTTACTGCTGATGTCTAACTCATAAACATATTTTCACTGATGTCTGAATGTGTGATTTAAGCACTTGGAAAACAGTCATTCTCATCAGCTTCTTTGTAAAAGGTTTTGGACTGTTTTAGCTATTAGTGGTATCTCAATGTATTTCCTCTTTGGAGAAGAAAGATTATTTGGACCTGGAAATCATGTCAAACGTGACATTCTGACTGCGGCTCTTTAACTTTGCCCTTTACACTTCTGTTGTAGAGATTCATAGAAACAGGTGCAGTCTCTTTTCAAAAAGACATGCATTTTACATGACTCATTTTAAACATTTCTTTTCAACTCTGACTGAGAGTAAACACACAAATTAGCCGAGTGGAAAAGCCATTTCGCTAAAAGCATTACAGATCTCCATCCTTTCTTCGACTGTCTAACCTAATTACTCCTCAAATTTATCTGCTCATGCCAGTTTGTTTACATGCATGAAACTGATTTTCTGCAAACTCTACAACTTAATGTTTTGGTGGATTACGGTGTGGACAGCCATGAAGACAATCGCTAACCTTCCTGTGCTCAGCAAGTGCACCCTGACCTTAATATTTCATATTGTTTCCAACAAAATCCAGAGAAAATGGTTTTATTAGTTTGTGTGTATTTTTATTATCCAAAAAGTATAGAATAGCATGCTTCTGTCTCTGCTGGTACAGGACTGACTCTGGGTGACTTGAATTAATAATGATAAGATCAAATTATAAATACTATGGAAGTCCAGTTGTTAGGGAAAGAAAAGAGAAAATAACAAAAGGACAGCCTTGTCATCTCTGACAACTCAATTTACACTTTGAAAAAAAAATCTGAACATGCTAATTTGTGCTCTCTGTATTCCAGCTTGTACCTCATACCTCAAAAGAACCCACAGATGTTCAGTCTGGCTGATGTGGTGGTTATACTCCTGTTAGTATTGCAACACAGGGGCATTTCTTGATTTTCTGATATATTCATATATTTATAGTCTTTAATTAGGTGTTCTTGATATCCTGTGCCATAACGCTATAGCTTTAGTCTTCTGTACATGTGGCAATTGTGTCTGTCAGACCCTGATGAAGATTAAGTTGATTTGTGGTGTGTTTTTTTTTTTTTTTAATAATAAACTTAAAAGACACTATATGGAACGAACAGGAGTTTTAGACCAAACTTCTAAATCTTTGAATACAAGCGTTTTCAATCCCATTTCTACAGGTGTATGAAATCATCCATCTAGCCACACAGTCTGCCTTTAGAAACATTTCTGGAAGAATAGGTTTCTAAGGAGCTTACTTAATTGGAGTGTGGCGCAGTAACGGGATGTCACAACTGAAACAAGATGGTTTGTGAAATTTTTTCACTTCCATATTTTCCACAATAAACTGTTAGTGTGTTTAGAAGCCACAGCATTGTCAGACCACATAAAGTTACAGAGCAGGGTGCCGTTGCCAACACCCTGATGACCTTGAAACTGCAAAGTTCCAATCCTCCTTTGGCATTAACATCAGCACAAAAACTGTGCACCAGGGACTTCGTTGCACAGGTTTCCATGGCTGAACAGCTCCTGTAGGTGTAATGTGTAGGTGGTCAGTCCTTTTGACCATGTGGTGTATGCCTTCAGAGCCATGCAGCTCTTCCAACCTCCTCTGTCTACTTCTCCTTCATTTTAATTCTGAACTAAAGAAGAAACCATGATAGGTTAAGACTTGGTTGGCTAGTGGTATGTTGATTGGCTGGTACTTGAATCTGACTGATAGGTGAGCGTGTTGAAGCCTGAAACGTGTCCATGTGACTCCTGCAGTAATCTTCAGTGGCCATGGCCACGCCTTGGCTCTCCCTCAGCATTAAAGAAGCATCTATCATCGGTTGCTATCCCTGAAATTTCTTCAGGGATAGCAACATTAGCATTTCTTCTTCTCCCACCTGTTAAAGGATTTTTTTTCCCATTTGGATATAGGGTCTATGGAAGGAAGGTGTTAAGAACCAAGGAGCTGACAATGTGTGAGGATGGGAAGGACAAAGATTCAGACTAGCCATGCCTCTCCTGCTGCCATCTCCTTCTCTAAACTGCATGATCATCCCTCTAAAATTAAACAGGTTTTAGTCTACAGCAAGGAAATTTACAGTATTAACCTTTAGTGGTGCTTGACACTATAATGCTCACTTGACAGAATGGATCCCTAAGGCCTCTCACATATGAGCTGACCTCTTCTGGGATGCTGTTGTTTATGAAGGGGAAGGAGGGAAATATGATAGGGCAAGAGTGAGAAAAAATGCCTGAGAGAATAGCAATGATGGAATGGGTGTGAAAGAGGAAGAGAGCAGCACAGACTAAAGAGACCCACTGCGAAAATGAATGCAGCCTCTCAGGATGGAGCAGCAAGGGAGAAAAGTAATAAGCCCTCCCTTGGTGTGCCGTGCTGCCAAATGCTATGATTGATCAAGTCAGAGCGCCGCTCTTTATTAACACTGATCATATATTGCCACGAGCAGCATTTTCCTACCCGGCTTTAGGGATAAGAGGGAAGAGCACTTTTCAATTTCATCTGAAATGTATTTCCTTCTGTCGGGTTCGATTTAGCCCCGATATTGCCCGATATGTCTGTCAAAGTCTGTTCGTCAAAAGGACGGGCTGACTTTTAAGCTGCCACCATCAAACATCTTTAAAAAGACGCCATGTTGCCCTTTGAGGCAAAACAGTTTCATGCAAGTTTGATCGTTTCACTGTCACTTCAGTTTAGATTGTCTAGGATTTTATTTCCACTGTAGATATCAAGAAAAGTAAATACAGCAACATCAACCAAAGAGTACAAGCAACGGCAGTTCAAAGGGTTATTTCCCTCTCATCTTGACAAAAAAATAGTTTCACTTTATGTTTTCTCCAAATCCTATATCAAAGCGGACCCTCACATTCCCCAGTCATTCCTTCAAATTTCTCTTCTCGGTCTTGTTGCTGAGTATGGAGAAAGTATTGCAGAGCAGTTTTTGATTCTCCAAAAAAAACCAAAAAAAAAACATGTTGTTTAAGATGGTGGTCCAGGGCAGCTATTGAGCTGCTTTGATCCTCCACCTACTGGGGTGTCTTTGAAAGTGACTCTTTGGAGTGAAGAACATTCTGTCAAGGGTCTCATCTACAAAACACAACTCTGCCGAGCACACTGCTTGAAGCATAACACACTGGTGGCCAAACGAGGATAGTCTACGCCAAAGCCAACAGAAACCAATATGGAAACCTCTCAGATATGGAAAATTTCATACGAGTTGGCTTCTATACCCGAAGACACATTTCAAATGAAGTAGGTTTCTTGACAGTTAAACTTGCCAACTGAAAAACAGGTCAGCTATAGATTTAAAGTTACGGATGAAGTATGAGTGTTAAAGGCGACTTGTGCTGCTCATTTCCAACTCGATATTATTCTTTTAGAGTGGCTTTGGATTATTTACTGTTCAAAATACTCCAGATTTATCTTGCAGTGTGCTATGGTGCCGCATTTTTGCTCATCCACTGACTGAAACAAGCCATTTTAGCACGCTTCTCTTTAAGCCAGCTTTCATCAGAGCCACAGCTTTATGTCTGAGACGGCCATATTAAGGATATCTTTGACAACCTACCGAGCCAAGAGTAGGAAAAAAACTTAATTTAAAAGAGAACATTTAGAGCAGTTTGAAGCCTGAGTTTCTGGACTGCAGTAATCCCCTGTAAATAAGCCAAGTGCATTAATAATACATATATAGGAAACTTCAAATTAAAAAAGCATAATAGGTTCTCTTTACTATAATTCCACTTTTTCATTATGCTGTTGATTTTTGGCATTTGTATACTTGTAGGATTCGTTCTGGCAAGACTTTGGTCATCCACCCGTGTGTTCACAATCCTCATAAATAGCTCCTCATTCTAGAATCAGATTGTAGTGAAAAGTACACACAGTGGTCTCCTTCATTCAAGCTGTCTATTTTCACATGACTCACTACTCCTCTGGTCAGATTCTAGAGAAACAAAAAATAAATTGCCTTGCATTGTTTGCGAGCCTTTTTGACTTCTCATTTCTTTTTTCAAATCGACCATGCAATGACAGCAAAACCTAATTTTCTTCTTTCTGTGCTTCACGCGTTAGAGTAACCTGTGGATCGTGATGGATCATGAGCCGTAACAGCTCCTGCCTCACTGACACTCTGCTTTTCATGATGTCACACTAAACATGCATTGGTTGAAAATCATATTTTTATTGATGAAAAACAGGCCCTGCTGTAAAGGCTAAAAAATGTATAAAGAGTGGTGGGAACCGGTGAAACTATTTGAACATGTAAATATGACGACAGTTACAGTAAACCCCCTGACAGTGTTCATTTTTTTGAAAGAAAACTATGACGATAAATATTTATAGATAACCTATTTGTCACGTAGAATTAAATGTAACATTTGAAAAGGGGTTAATGTGACAAAGTGTTGCTACGTATTTTGTCAGTAGAGCTGGATCTGTCTACTTTGGCGTGCTGCTCTACGTGGATGTGCAGTTAATTATTATCAATCTGAGACTTAGTATCTGAAATAAATGATTAATTGAAGTGTCAATAATTTGTCTGATTTGTTTTCAAGCTAAACATTCTGCATCAGAGAAAAGAACCAAAGCCTCATAATAAAAAAGCTACAAGTTCTACTGAACTAATGATTTATTATCAAAACGCGTTCCTATTAATTTTCGGTCAATTTGGTAATTGTTTCAGCTGTAATTAAAACAATTTTTCATTTTCTTAACACACACCAAAGCAGCTTCTTTGTTTGTTTTCACCACAGACTTATTTATATCCTGGATGGATTTCATTGGGAAAAGTCCTGTAGTATTTCCATCCATTACTATCCTGAAGCATCCCGAAATCCAAATCAATTTCTTGGTAACTTCATGTAAATCTATTCATAGATTTTCACATCTTCTGCAAACTATGAATGTGATCTAATTCAGTCTTAAAAGTCAGCCAACTGACCCCCAATTTCAGACTCATCTGAACACTCAGTAGTCCTGTGTTATCACTCGTAGGCATTACACAATGAGCTCCTTGTGTAAAAACACGCAGCCATTCGCTTTCCAGCAGCATCTGCACAGTGTCCAACATGTGAGTGAGACACATCTGGTCTGCAGCATCATTAACCTACATTTATTCACAGATTGCAAAGTGTCGTCGCAGTGGATGCCCTCCGTGGGCTACATGTACAGGCAGACACAAACAAACAAATCCCAGACACCCACTCTTTCCTGGTGCTGTGGGCGCTCAGATGCTGCATTCATTCGCATGTGCCTATGTGCCTGCTCCTTTGCTCTCTTGTTTGCTGTCGAACAGATGGAGCAATAAGTTAGCATATAGCTAGCTCACTGCTAATACTGAGCCTGCATGATGAGGCACTGCTGCCACACCCATGTTCTCTCTCTCTGTTTCCCCTCTTGTGTTTCATGTCACACCGGTTCACCCACCTGGCAGTACTCCCATGCCCTTCTGCCCTCCTGTCCCACTCTCCTGCGATTACCACTCTAATCCATATTTAATGGATTCAGCGCACTCTCTCCTCCTGTCCCGATGCTTGGCCCCTGATTAAACCTCCACTGTGTTATGATCCAGATGTTACAACTGGGTTGCAGTAGAGCAAAAGGTGTGTACACTAGATGAGTCGAAGCGCAGACTTTTCCGGTTCGAGTTGAGAAAATCGATTGGCTCCCCAGGCAGCTTGTTCGCTCACAGTTACAGAGAAGCTATTATCTGTGTATGTGTTTAATACGATTGTGTTGTCTTCGCTTACACAGAAAACTGTTTGATCGCTCCTCCAAGGACAAACAGGGACCAGGAAAAAACATTTTTTTGTGTTTATTAATGATGATTATATGTCAAGCTGCAAATAGAAGAGAAGTTCAAGTGTTCTTCCTTGATTGTTTTCTCTGGATTTTGATCCATGTTAGGAAAAGAAATATCAGAGGCTCACACAAAACAATTCATCTTCAGATGGATGTTGGAGGTGTGCGTACATTTGTGTGTGAAACAAAGTATGTGCACGCATGTGGAAATTATGCAAGCGAAAGCTCTCTCTCTCTCTCTCCCTTCTGTTCTTGTTTTGCGAGTGTGTATGGGCACAATTTATTGTGTGTTTGTGTGCAATCACATGCTCAGTGGCCCCATCTCCTCTCACTCTCCTCTGATGTTTACCTGGAGCAGTGCAGCAGTGAAATCAAAGGGCAGAAACGGAGAGTTGTGTGCTCATTTATCTCAGCGCCTTCAGATGGAGGGTGGCAGTTTTTACAGCTCACACCCCCTGATGCGTTCACAGCAGTCGGCATGTGTGCAGTGTATGTGTACGTCTGTGTGTGTGTGTTCTCCCTCACCTTGGACCTCCTGCTCTACCTGATCTTTCCGACAGTGATATTCTTTTCGCAGCTTACTGTGAGCCATCCATTAGCTCCTCTCGCACTGCAGTAAAAAGGAAGGATTTTAATATCTTCTTGCTGTTCTTTGAAAGCTTTGTTCTCTTTTCTCTGCTAATTTATGGAGGAAACTGAGGCCGTGGGTGGCTCATTTATACATAATGATATTCCTTGTGATGTCACTTCTTGTTATTTCACAGACTGAGCAGACAGGGTATTAGCAAGAAAAATCAAATGAGCTACATGATGAATGCATGCACTGTACAGGTAGCTTTTCCCAGAGAAAATCTGCTTCTCAAGAGTGACCTTGTTGGACCAAAACATACCAAACAGTTAAGCTTCATATATTTTTCTGTAGACATGCTACTCAAAACACTGTTGGGTATTTGCAACATAAAGTGCCTTTAAACAGCTGTACATGTAAACTGGTGCTATATAATTAAAACTAAATTAATTAGCACTTTACTGTTTCATTTTTATCTTTCCTAATTTGTTCCCAAACCCTCTGTTCATGTTGTGGTCCTGAATAATGAATGATGAAGCCAACAGGGAAGTGCCATAAAGTTCCAGTTTCTCCTGACCAGCTAAGGATGGTTCAAAAAGCGAGTCAAGTGCCATGAAATGGATGGATACAAAGTAGCTTTAGTCCCTCTAGCTAATTTCAAATTTTGGAGGGCATATTTCTTTTTATTATTTCACCTATTTAGATCATTTTGAGGCCTAGAGTTAGGGGTGTTAACTGCCTTGATTGGTGTGCACATGTAGGTTATTATAGCCAATAGCATCATTTTTTGCCTAATCTTTGTAAATTTACATCACTGAACTGCACTTCTCAGCCATTTATTGGGGGATTTTTAAACCAGACAGTGCAGATGTAACAATCAATATGCCGTGCTAAGTTCTAGTTACTTTCTAATTGACTGGTACTGAAATGCACTCTGAATTTGTCGATCACATTTGAAAAGAGCACCAAAAACGGTGCCTGTGGTCTTGTTATTATATGTTGTTCCCGTTTAGTTGTTAGCTGCAGTGGATTACTAATATTTGTGGTTTTGGAGCATTATGGTTGGTTACTTCCTGTTTTATTTACAGTGATGCTTTTGAGTTGCTGTTAGTTTTACTGCCTTTGCTAATTTTTCTGTGCTTGCTAATTCATTCTGATTAATTTCACCTGTGTTGTCTTTCACACCTGTTCTCTATCCCAAACTACAATCAGTTAGTCATTTGATAAGTCATTCCCCCATTATTTAGTATGTAATCTTCCCTTTATAGTTTGTAGATTGCCTTGTTTATGTAGTTCATTTGTTTTACCAGTGGTTTTCTAGCATTTCCTGTATGTCTTGTGTATCCTGTTCTTTTGATCATTTGTATATGATTGTTTTGTATTGTTTTATGGACCTTACCTATTTCGTGGTCCTTGTCGGCATAGTTTTCCTTACTGCTTCCCTTTTCACGAATGACTGCTGCCAGATGGGCTTTAAGTTGACCTGCAGTTTTTTT
>NW_005187714.1:152944-158809 GCF_000239375.1 Pundamilia nyererei
AGGCTTTTGAGCCTATACAGCTTGGAGTAAGACAACATGCATGAAGAGGATGATGTGGACAAAATACTCATTTGCCTAATAATTCTGCACTCCCTGTATGTCTGTAATGAATCACTGATTGTTGGACTAATGGTGATGGGTCAGATTTTGCTCATCCCTAGCATCAGCTTATGTTTAAGATATACTTGTTGAATTTTTGCACGAGGTTTGTTTTTCAGAACAGACCTTCCTCTCGTAGAATTTCTGTACAGTGTACTTATCTTTTTTTTATCTTATCTTTTTTTGCTCAGTATCCTGAGGGGTTACATCCGTTTTCAACTATTCTACGCCAATGTTCAGTGCCAATACAGGAAGCAATGTCCCCTTTGTGCAGTGATACAGAAAATTAAGATTTGGAGGTCACTTCCGTTGATGGGGGTTGATGGGCATGTAAATCAGACAGAGGCTGTTGCCTTTGACTTTTCATTAACCTGCAACTTCAACCTTTTTTAATTAGTTGCTTAACTATCTATGCAGCTGAACTAGTTTAAGCTGTTTTAGTTAGTTTTGTTTTGTTTTTCAGTTATTTACCATAACTTCTATGCCCGCCATGCTTTTATAAACCATACTTTCAGGCATTTGTTAAATATGGAAATAAACCATGCATTTGCTTTTTTTTTAATGCTTCGTGGCATTAATTTAACATGTACTATTTTTAATAAAACAGCTAACTCACTCTCAACAAAAAGCACATTGTCCTTTTCTATTGCATTCTAATGGATTCTAAGACACTTCAAAGGGAGCAGATGACGGTGTGACAAGTCCTCAGAGATAAAAAAAAAAAACACGTTCTCATCTGCATGACCTGTTTTTCAGTATTAACACTGGTAAAATGTAAAGATCTTCTGACCTTATTAATAGCATGCAATTTAAAGAAACAGTATATATAAATGGGTCATCATAGCGCAGAGAAACAGAATATGTCAAAATATTATCATTGAAAGGCTAAAATACATATTTCTCTGTTGATGTGCGTGTTTGAGAATGAAACGTCTCTCAGTGCTGGAAGCGCGTTCATGGCGCCGTCCTCCAGCACGGAATTGTTGACAGTTTGAGCAGGAAAAATGTTTAAAAGTGACTCAAAAGTCCCAATATTTCATGAAAAGTTCTTGCTGGAAAGTGAGTTTTGAAAGGCAGAAATCTCAGTACTTGCCACAGTACATGTCACGCTGCAACCTGAGTATATACAGTACAGTAGAGAGAGTATATTACAGTTTGTCAGCTTAGGCGACAGCAAAATCATAAATATTGCACCATTTATCCACAGTGGGGATGTGTCTCTCAGTATCAAAAGATTTAAAGTTGCATAAATGGAAAACTTAAAGGTTCATAACTGCAGAAATTAAACACACAGATTCATGATGCAACAACATAATACTCGAGGATGGGTTTTAGTCTTAAATTACGTTGCCTTTTTTTGCAAAGTGTCTACTCATTTCCTGAGCTCCCCTTTATTGCTGCATTGACCTTTTTTACATTGGCAGTGTTTATTATTTTCTTTCACACTGACAGTAAACATTAATGATTAGAGCATGTTTGCAGCCAATCCATTTCACCATGGCTTACAGTAAGCATATGTGTCCAAGCACATGGCTGGAGCTGCCATATGGAAGTGATGGCAGCTTCCCCATTATTCATGCAGCTGAGTAACTCTGAAAGCACACTAAATCCCGCTACTGAGTAACACCGCATTGGCACCTTATGTTGTTGGACAGAAATTTATGCTTCTGCTCAAGTGTACAAACAGTCTCTTGCTGTTATTGATTTGCCCCCTGGTCAATCCGTTACCTCCAGTAAATTATGTCTTCGGGGAGCTTTTTAGAAGATCTGCTCTTTAAAGTAATATGATAATTCCCAGTTTTCCACAAGCCACAGCCTGATGTTTTTAAAAGGTTAATTATGGCCATCGATTTTTTTAAAACATTAAAAAACAATGTTGAATTAATTATGGTTTTAAATGCTCATGCATCTCTTCTTATATTTAACTTTTCTGTGAACACAATGTGAAAAATGTGACTTTTGTGGAATCTCTAAGTTGTCTGAAAGCCTGTTTACTGATTTTTATGTGATCTTCTGTGAAAATCCAAAGGATGTGATGGTTACGCTGGAGTGCTGTGTCCCATTGCCTGTTTGTGTTGCTAGAATAAAAGTTGAGCCCACTCTTCACTAATATCAACAAAAGACATCGATTTCAACACAGGATAGCAAAACCAAGCTGGAGCAAGATGACATTAGGTATCTGGCAGCTACAATAGATTTCATGTCATTTTTGTGTGGTAGCAGGAAAGCTGATGTCAGTGAATGTTTAAAAAAGACAGTTTCTTTAGACCAAACAAAAATGTGACCATCAGGAGAAAACTGCAAATGAACACCAGAGGATTTGAGTCATGTAGAGATCTGTATTTGGCTTTAGAGATGAAATCCAATTCAAAACTGTCATAAGTGTTAGAAATTTATACCAATAAAATCACCAACCAATTTATTAAGTACACCTTAATTTTTTTTGTTGGTTAGATTTAACAAGATGCTGGAAACATTCCTCAGAGATTTTGTTCCACATTGAAAAAATAGCATCACACAGTTAATACACATCTATGATGTTACTCTCCACATCCACAAAGGTATTTTGAATTCAGATCTAGAGAACTTTGAGTACAGAGATGTCACTGTAATGTTTAAGAAAATGGTTTGTGACCAGCTTTGTGACATGCTGTATTGTCCTGCTGGCAAGTATGAACATGGTCACTAACAATACTCAGTCGGGCTGTGGGGATTTAAGAAGCCAAAAGTAGTTAACAACAAATACTGACATGCAGTTATTTATGCAGTTACTCAGCTGCATGAATAATGATTCATTAGACCAGATAACTTTCAAACCTTCTAATCTCCAATTTTGGTGAATTGTAGCTTTGCTTTCCTGTACTTAGCTGACAGGAGCAGCACCCGATATTGTCTTCTACTGCTGTAGCCTATCTGCTTCAGAGTTTGATGTGTTGTGTGTCTTTCTTATACCTTACTTGTAAAAAGTGGCCATTTGTGTTACTATGAAATCTTGTCATTCTTCTTTGACCTCTAATGTCAATGCTCACTGGATATTCTCTCTTTGTTGGACCATTTTCTGTTAACCCTATCAATAACTGCAGTTTGCCTACTGGTGGTGGTCAGAGGGCCCGGTGGCGCCAGTGTCCGGCAGCCTTGCCTCTGTCAGTGCGCCCCAGGGCAGCTGTGGCTACAATGTAGCTTGCCATCACCAGTGTGTGTGTGAATGGGTGAATGACTGAATGTAGTGTAAAGCGCTATACAAATACAGGTCATTTACCATTTAACTGTGTGAAAACATTTCAGTAGATCGTCAGTTGCTTAAATACACCAACAGCGATGACACATTCAAAGTCACTTAAATCACTTTCTTACTCATTTTGAGTGCACAGTTTAAACTGTGTCTACATGCCTAAATGCAGTGGGTTTCTGCCATGTGATTGGCTAATGAGGTATTTCGTAAACCAAAAATAAATAAGATGATGGTACTTTCTACAATAATAGCCAACAAAAGACAGTTCATAGCCAGCTACCCAACTGGCATGGCATTATACTTTCAAAGATAACTTTCTTGGCTATTTGCTGAGGTGTGCTCAGGTGTGCAGTATATTTGCAAACTCATTGTGACTTATAAACACACATTTTATAATGCATCACAACATGGTGAGCGTCAGTTTAACAATTTTAAGCTGCTGGCAGGAAAATAAGAGAAATCATTAATGTTTTCCAGAAAATTGAATGGGGAGACCTTTATACAAAGAGGTGAGAAATAACCAGAACCATGACTATCCTGTGGCTGCCATCAATATCCTAGCAACCGCCTCTCAGAGGCTCTATAATCTCCCCCATCTAGCCTCTACAAGTGGGAAGGATGTGAGGGAGGGGGGTCAGAGGAGCGGATAGTTGGTATCCAGGCGCTGTTCTCCGGATGGAAAAGCTTGTGATCACAGCTTCATCACTTCCAGTCATCACTCTGGATATTTCAGCAGAGCCCAGGTGGCATCTTCCTGTTCATTTCTGCCTCTTGATTTGATTAGGTATAATGCCACTTGTCATGCTGGTGTCATGTGAAATGGAGCTCTGGCCTGCTGCCTGCTGTTAAGCTGTTTCAGTCTTAGATTCAAAAACAGAAATAGCCTCTCTGGAAAGGTTAACCACTACATCCACTTGTGATGTAGTGAGCAAGGGCACAGCTTGATTTTCTTTAAATGAGGTAAATCGAGTTGACTGAGAGAGGGCTTCCTGCTGATCACTAATGCTCCCAGTAGGATTGCTGGATCCACCTTCATCTGGCAAAATTGTTCAGGTGCTGCTGCATCAAATTCATCCCATCTTTGAGAAGGCCTTCATGTGCATCCACAGTTTGACAGTTATTCACCTCTTCTGTGAAAGGCAGACAATACCGTCTATACGCTATACTCTGTGCTCCTTTTATCTTGCAGAGATGCCATGATGTGGGTATCACTCCGGTTCCTTGGCACACTAAATGCATGCAGCAGTTCCTATGAATTATTCAAAGGTTTTGTTCTTATAGTTGCATACTTGACATTGAGCTGTTTGTGTGCCATTTCTTTATCTACGGGATCCCACACAGAAAATCCATTCCGTAAGATAGCGGGACCACATCTCATACTGATCTTCTATAGGTAAAAATGAGTATCAGAACAAGGACATCTATACCGTTAGCGTTCTCAAACACATGCTGCATAGTAAACATAACACTGAATAGGTATACCAGAAACCTATTCTTTTCACTCAATCAGGACATACTGATTCTGACAAGTGTGCCCAAACCTCTCTGGTATTATATGCTCACACCTCCACATGCGTAGGCATGGGCACAAATTAGCACAAGCAAGAGGCTGGTGTCCTATGGGAAAGGCAGCTGTCAGTCTTTAGATCTATTCTTGGCTCTGGGAGTCTTCACTCAGCTGGGGGAGTGAAGGAGCCTTGACAGGTTTTATAGTAATCAATCATTTGTCCCATGGCTGTTCCACAATTTAATATCAGCATCAACAAAGAGAGATAAAGGGAACATGTTATTCACTGGTATCAAGGGCAAGCTGTGTTGTCTTTTCCAAATGAGTAAAAGAAATAAATGCACATGACATGGCAACATATGAATAGTCAAATGGTCAGCCATCCACAGGAGATACTACAGGTATTGGCAATTGAGCCTCATGATGCTAATATGTATGCCTTCTGCCCTTGCTCTTTATGTACCCCCTCCCCCGGCCAACATATCTTGCAATTATAGCTCAACATCCTAACAAGAACTCCCAGTGGACCACCAGTCAGTGATGCTGTCAATTTGGTAGCTGAGATGGCTGGAAATGTCTCATTACTTTGCTGAGCAGAAGCACCAGCTTTAACTCTTTGTGAACTTCCCCCAGAAAGTCATTATAAAAGAATAACCCCAGAAATCAGCAGCTACCTGCGCCTAACGGTAGGCCACACAATGAATAAATCATACTGTGTTTTAGAAGGAAGAAAAAGGTGATGAGAGTCAGCGAAGGTCCAGTCCTCTCCAGAAGTAGCCAAGTACTTTGTTACTGTACTTAGCTAGATTTTTTTTTCTTCGGATGTTTTACTTTTACTGCCTACATTTGAGAAACATTTTTTGTACTTTCTACTCGAGCTCATTACTTTAGCTTCAATGGTATCATTTTTAAATTCATGAAATGGTAACAGACAGTATATTGCATATTGCTGAGATGCTCTTGTGTAGCTAGTGTTACGTAATCAGTTTTACCCCGGTTCTTTTTATTCCTCGAGCATCCAGAGATG
>NW_005187714.1:160288-178821 GCF_000239375.1 Pundamilia nyererei
CTGTCAGCTACATGTGACCTATTTTACCCATGTGAGGGATTCAAGCCATTGCATTCGGAGTTAGTTGGGCTGGAAGGTTTTTGCAAAGTAAATGAAAAATAAAGATAATCAAAAGCAACCGAGATGAAACAAAGTGAAATGTTTCTGATTGCAAATTGGAGGCATGATTAAGAAATTCAAAGGTTTCAGCCTGATTTCACCTTCTTATTCTGTATTTTCATCATACACTCCAGTGTGACATGAAATAAAGGCAAGCATGAAAAGAGCTAACAGAAGGCGGTGGGTCGATGTGGTGGTACAATCACAGCCTGTCTGCTTTGGCCTGCTGTGTGCTTGTGTTTGTGCATGCATGCGTGTGTTTGTTTGAATGTCAGAGTGTGCGCATGTGTGCATATGTGTGCATGTCTTGAACGGAGCTTGGCTTCAATATCTACGTTCTCCGTCCAACACCTCCCACCTCCCCACTGCTGCTCAATCCGAGTCCAAGAAGGATCTCCCGTAGGCCCCAGAAAGTGGGCCTGCACCTCAATAAGTTTTTCAGCAACTGGGCTAGAAGTGTTACTTTCTTAAATCCAGTATGTTTAGGTGATTCGTAAAACACGAAGCCCCACTGTTCACTTGAATTAGCAAACTGACAAGCGGTAATTTTCCATCTATGTTGCATCACCAGGGCTTTGATTAGCAGAAACAAAAGCATGTAGCTGAGTTCATTTTCTGAATTTTAATAAATTACAAAATTTCAAAGCCTTTCTCTCACTGACAGCGCTGCATTTTTTCTTAAATCTGTCTAAATTCAGCCTCAAACATGTTTTTGTCGCCTTCCCACTCCTAAGCCCACACAATTTTGAAAAAAACAATAGACTACAAATAAGTCTTGTGTAGAATATTCACATAATAGCATGAACATTTTCTAAGCCCTAATATCCCCTTTAGTACGTTAAATATGGACATTTTCTCTCTTTAGTATCTTTAATGAATAAACACATCATCAGATTCCTTGACTGGCTAAAAGAAAGCTCAGTATTCTGCGTTGAACCAACTCTAAAATTCACTGGATGCATATTCTGCAACAATGAACTGTTTTTCAAAACTCAACAGTTTGTTTATGCTCATGCAAGTATGTGCTGTGCAAGTAAAACACTGTCTGCTTGAATCACAACATCACTCATGCACAGAAATAAACCAATGTGTTACTGCTGTGAGGTACATCTGGACTGGTGTTTCACAGGCTGGAGGATGATCTACTTTTAACTGGCTTTGAAAACTGGCTCTGTAGATGATTTCAAATGTGGCTGAGAGCTGATTGTGCTGCCATTGTGTTGTTGGTCAAAATGCATACAGGTTCACAGATGGAGCACCTTGTTTTTTCCCTTATAGTTCCAGTGGCCTAGTTCTAGTTCTTTGTTCTGAACTTCTAAAATGTATCTGATGACTCCTGTGATAGATAGTGTTTCTTCATTTTTTTTAAAAATAAGCTCTTTTTTGGACTTTTTGAAAAGGGTGTGCATTTGGATAGAAATGGCAAGACAACCAAAAGTCAGTTTGGAAGGTGAGAGTTTTTAGAGGCGGTAGAGCCACTTCAGGTGGAAGATGTGAGGGAAAATATGGAGGAAAACTCGCTTCACTGAATGTGATTCATGTTGGTAACAAGCTGGCTGATGCTATTATGCTTAACTTCACTAAAATTCAACATACAGTTACTTATCTGATCGATGTTTTTTGTTTTTTCCAGTTTAGCTTTCCATTTTTAACTGAAGCGTCGGCATTGTTTTAAACAGGTTTTGTATAATGAAATCCTCATTTTTCTTTATAGTTTTTTAATTTTCCCCCGCCAGTACAATGCAGGTGTTCGTGCATAATATAGAGCCAGGCCAGACAGTTCCACTACAAAAATATTGGTCTCAAAATGGCAATCACAGCCCCATATAAGTTAAACCACCAAATAATTCAACAATTTTTTTTAGATGCAGCCCACTGATTCAGTTAGCTATTCCCCTTCTGCTGAAATTACCCTTACTTCCACTACATAATAATGCAAAATGTTTGCTACTCTGTATTGCCTAAATGTGAGCTGGTTCTCAAAAGCCACCAAATCCAAACTGGCTCTGCACCAGTACTGACGCTACCTCAGTGGAATATTGGTTACCTGCAGATTTTCTCCTTATGTAAGGAGTCGAGCTGAACCGCTGACACTGAAACAATGAAACAGGTGCAGCTTCTCTCAGATCACTAGCACAGACATCTAGCACATTTGATTTTAAGCATGATAGATGTTTAGATTCTTTTCCATAACACAGTACCATCGGAGAAGCATCTGATAGGTCCCAGATTGATTTTGCAATATGACAGTAACCCCAATCATGCAGCCAGAAACATAAAGTACTATCATCAGAGGCAAGACGATCAAGGAGCCCTGCAAAGATAGTGTGGCCCCTAGAGAGTTTTGATCTCCACATGGAGTCAGTCTGGGATTACATGAAGAGAAAGAAGGCATTGAGACAGCATAAATCCACAGTAGAACTATGGCAAACTCTCCAAGGTGCTCAGAGCAACGTTCCTGCCAAGTACCTCAAAAAAAAAAAATGTGCAAGTGAAAGAACTGGTGCCATTTTAAAAGCAAAGTAGATGGATCTTTATGACTATACTGCACAGGAAAATCGAGACACCTTAGCTCATGGCTTTACTTGAGCAATAAGAAATAAAATATCTATATTACCAATAGATATTTTACCTTTATTATTGATAAACCACAGTAAGTTTCTATTCTCTTATTCTGGGTTATGTTATTTATATGGAGCTCTCTGCTTTGGACTCTAACAGTCTTTCATAGTACTATAGGTGGTTGAAATGGGATTATGGGATGACTGTAATTGTATTGTTCAGTAATTCCAAGCTTTGTTGAAGCAGAAAAATGAAAATGTTCCAGTCCCAACACATGGCTTGATATGAACTGCTTGTCTGGGAATACTTGAATCACATTGTAGTTTAGCATAGCACTGAAATAATGGAATTGCCAGTATACTTAAAGCAGCTTGTGTTAGCTTTTCATTCATAATATCAGTCTTGAGTGAACAGTAATAATTACCACTGGTGTCATGTTCCACCGCATATCCCATGTGAGCTTATTCTTATTGTCATGATTCATTATTTTCTCATCATGTGCTTTACACGCTACCTTACCCGTCTGACAGAACAGTTTTTCTCTGTTATTAGCAGGGATGCGATAAAATCGAAATCAAAGCATAAAGCATAGAACAACTGTCTGTAACGCCTTTATTTGCCTTGCTGTTTACTAGCATTTAAGTTCACAAATGCCACTAATTTCACAGTGATGTATCGTTGAAGAGCACACTACATGCAGTGTTTTTAAATTAGGTGATACCTAACAGTGTTATCTCAAAGATTCTCATTGTTGTGATTCAGTGCACATCCCTCTAGCTAATTTTAATCCCCTTGTTTAAAGAGGCAGGGCTACAGAGTAGCCCCCCTCTAGCATCACTCTTCTATTGGATTGTGATGTAAAGTGTGATGCATTGTGGGAGGTGGTAATCTAATCCCCAATGCTGGCACTCCTGAGGGCGAGAGATCTCGCCATGTGATTGAACAATTTGTCTTAATAAAGTGACAGCAACGTCACAAAGCCACCACTCCTCTGAGCACCTGCTCAGAACAAACGCATGCACAGAGCCAGTGCAGTGCACAGATACACTGAAAGACACACCTCTGACCTCCTAACAGGTGCACTGCACGCTCTTAATACCCAACCACAAAGCCTCGTTCCACGTTGCTTGCACTTTACCCTCGAGTAAATTCATTCACAGATTCATTCTCTTCTTTTGCATCACCATCAAGAAAATCCACACAGCACGAGCTTAATCCACAAAAATACAAAAGATTATTCAACTACTACAAGCTCAGGGCTGGATATTTTTGTCAAAAGCGGATTTGGGCTACCAGATGAAAAAATGTAGATACATGTTCCGGGGAGTCTTAAATACTGCAGATTGACACACTAAGATCAACACCTGCATGGGTATAATTCAGTAATCCTGCAGCTTTCTGTGGTACCTCTGTTATTTAAATTAATGTTATTGTTGAAAGGTCAGTTTACCTTACACATAGAATTTCTTGCTTGTCTCGAATGGGCTTGGCATAACCTTACCTTCTGTATAAAAGATTTGATTTCCCCTTTCCAGTAGTGAAGAATTATAAATTAAACTCCCAACAGCATCACTTTGCAATAACAGTGCCACAGTTTCTCCGTCAGCAGTTTTTCCACTAAGAATCTGTTGGGAGTGAGGTCTGTGGATAATCCAGAGAAACAGGAACATTGTGCCTGGAAAGACAGATTTCTGTTGAATTTTTTAAATGTAATATTTCAGAGCTTGAGATGAAAGCAAACCTCTCATATTCCAATGTACCAAAAATATTATATATATTTTATTATAGGATACATACCACTAGTTGTTAATGCATACATGCCTGAGTATTCTGGCACAAAAAAGAGATTCTTGTCGACTATCTAGATTATTTCTTCACCCATAGCCAAAACGTGTGCAAAGGAGGTGCATAGGCCATTGTAAATTAGTTAATAAGTAATACTGATTATGCGTTTATGCTCTGCAAATAACAAATAGCAATTTTACAAATGTATTACTGAGCAATATAATCAACTACTTCTATAATTAATCTCTTGTTCAGGAGATACAAAACAACTCCACCGCTGTGGACTGCAGCTGCTAGTCCTTGTTCTGCTCTGCATCATCAGTGAGCTTGGTGCCAGCAAAATGTTCCTAGCTTAGTGGGTTGGTTTGCAGGATAGTTTGTTAACTCTAAAACACTAGAAGGGAAATTTTCCATGCTTGTATTTTGTGTTATTGTTAAAGCTATGTTATATCTTAATCTTTCTCAATGCTTGACTTTATACCAATGTTGGGCCCAGCACTGATGCTACTCTGCTACATGTGCTGCAAACGGTGCTACAGCTGTCAAAAACACTGAGGCCACGGTGGAAATAGTTTGGGTCACTCTTCTGGACAAAAGGTGCAAAAGTACTCCACACATCTTTTCTATTATTAAAAAAAAAAAAATCTAAATTTATTTATATTCAGTCATATGGGACAAAGTATACATCAATACCAATTTCTCCATGATAGGCCATTCAGTTAAAGCTCTATTCCTTATAGATGACAGGTGTTGGAACCAACTCCATACACTGTAATCCAATCTTGACTCACTCCATGAATTATGGATGCACCTGCTTCTCCTTCTCCACCTCGACAAAAATCGAACATTACAAGATTTGCACAGAGGTTTTTTCCAGGGTTTTTGTTTTTGATCCCATTAAAGGGTTCAGGTGTTTATGATGCTGTGTCCACTCCCTGCACACCAGGGTTGGGCAAACTACAGTAAAATGGTCATCGGATTGGGAGCGAGCTTGGTTTAGGGAGGGTGTCTGGCTGACAGCTAGTTTGGGCTCAGTGGTACAAACTTGTCATCGTGCTTTTGTTGTTGTGGGTGTCCTTGAATAGCTGCAAACAGTCACATACATATTGCATGTTTGTGGGGTTGAGAAGGAGATGAAATACCACACCCTGGCAAGAAGAATACCATGCACTGGGAAAACAAGCACCCCTGCTGTGTGTACTCATCCTTCTTTCTCTGGCTTTCTTGCTCTTAGTTAAATGCCTTGAACAGTGTGTGTCACTGCTGCTCTTGTAAAACCCGCCAGTGTAGCATCTCACAGACCAGAGGCTTAAATCCATGGGCCACATTTGCTGAGCCTCTGACACTCCTTGTGCAGCACTGAAACTTCCTTCACCCCCCCACACACACACACACACTATGCCTAACCTGTACCCTTTGCCAAACCATCACACCCCTTCAGGGGAGACATTCGTGGGCCTGCCAGCTCATATTTGAGTCAACGAGTAAACAAGAGCAGACCTGGGATGCTGCTCAGTGCCAGTGGTAGGGACTAAAGTTGTAGTTGACGTCTGTTTGTTGTAAAAGTATTTGTAAAATTTGTATCACCTCAGTACAGACCAAGAGGATTCATTTGGTAAGTAAAGATAAAACACTGCGCCGCAGTGAACGCCTTATTTACTGTTACCCCTGCTAGTGACAGTACTATGACCATTGTTGTTTATTTTTGTTTTCCCTTCAGTGTGTCTGCTTAAAATGCAGGGTGTGTTCTTTCACCTGCCACAACCTTTAAGAATATTCTGGGGACTTTATTGTTACTGCTTGTGTGTCTCTATTTTCCTTTTTTGGCATTCAGCTGCTGCTTATAAAAAGATGTACGCAAGGAAGATCAGCTCAGAGCTCTATGGATATCGAAGTATCTGAAGTATTAATAGCGATACAAATATACACAATAAAAGGAACAGGAAGACACATGCCAGTCAGGCTGCTGTCATAATAGCATCAGTAATCTCCTGTATAGTAAAAGACTTTTTAAAAAGAAAAACTACTCCCTCATTAGTGAGACTCATTACTGTACACTGTGACAGACCTCAGCTCTGTTTCTGTTGAGGTTGGTTTGACATCATTTTCTTTAAACAAAGTTTGCATACTTACAACAGACGCACAGCATGAGATGCTACCCATGTCTGAATATTTACTAAAGACCACTGCGTTATTTCCATCCACCATTAGATTCAGCATTAGCAGTGACTAATTTTGCTCCCATACACACAGTACACAGTTTTGTCCATTGATATCTTACAAAGCAACAGTAAAATGTGAATTAAAAAAAGAAACAAAATGATCAAATTAAAAATGAAATGGCCGAGTCAACACAAAGGAAGAAGCAGCAGCTTCAAAACATGCCAAATAAATGGAAACAAACTGAAAACTATTTTTTAAAGCTAAATCATGACACACCCCTGCTGTCATCATCCAGTCTATTTTTCTACATTTATGCTCATATTGAGTGGTTCCTCGCCTCATCATTCACAGTCATTGTTCAGTGCTGAGTCGATCCTTTAGCAGGTGGGAAATAACTATGTCTGTGTGTGAAGGTTAAGTTGGTGGGTTTTTTTTTATTTGTGAGGCATTTCTGAAAATAGGCAATCAAAATACTCCTGAAAAGACAGGGAAAGTGGCAAGATTCAATGAAAGAAAAAGGAGCATGGATAAAAACTACTGCTGTAACTAATGCTGTATGAGAATTTCCAGATGAAAATGATATAAGGTTGTATATAAAAGCCCTGCAATACAAATGTTGCAAAGAGCAGCTTAACCCTCTGGGGTCTCGGTCAGTTTTCTTTTGACTGTATAAAAATCTGATTTAGACACTGCTACAAAACACAACCAAGTACAGAATTTTTAAAACAACCTGAGCTATTTGAATATGCGTGATGCTGTAGTGCTAAGGACTTCAGACTATGTTTGATAAGTAATCTGGGTCCAAGCCATGAAGTGCTTTAAATGTGATGAGTAGGCTCTTAAAATCAATTCTAAACCAATTTGCAGCCAGTAGAAGGACTTTAAAAGTGATCTCTTTTCTTGGCCGGTGTTAAATATCTTACAATGTGAAGTTTAGGTAATGATTTCTCATTAACCCTCTCAAGGCAGGCGTTGCTGATTTGCAACAGTTAAAAACTAACAACCTGATTACCCCACATACATATTTTATGAGTTTTTTTCACTCAGAAGTACCACTGCAGGACTTGGTTGTGCATTAGCAACAAAAAGTTTAATTTGAGCCTGAGAGCGTTAAGATGGTCAAGAGGCTATTGCAGTAAATCGAGTTGAGTGGAAGCAAAAGCATGTGTGATGGAGTCTGTATAAGTGAACATGAACATTTAACAAAGTTTCTCAGATGGAAGATGGATGACTTTGCATGTATGGATTTAAAAATAGTTGATCATTACACGAGAGGCTTTTACAGAGACGTCTAACAGAGACATTTAAAAATACACTTATACACTTAGTATGAATAGTTATTAAATTTGATTACCTTTGTCTTTTCCGAGAACCTTCCCAGTTCAAACCCTTTATCTGTGAACTCCCTCTGTCTATGTGTGGGTTTCCTCCAGGTGTCCGTCTTGCTCCCACACTTATGGCCTGTCTAGGGGTGGCCAGACCATGACCATGACCCCAAGCAGCACATCACACAATTAACACTGTTTGACGGTGATTTATTTACAATGAGTGGATTTAAAACAAAGGAAAGGAGCGGACTATAAGTTTGGGGTGGACCTAATGCCAAAACAACAAACAAAAGGAGCCTATCTCAAGGATAAATAAGCGTACCCACGTCAAAACATGAGAAAACTGTAATCAAACAAAAAGGCAGTCCACCCCGACATGCTCCTGTATCAAACAAATATGGCTAGAGAGGGATTGCAAAGTCTGCTGGTTGGGATGGGCCGAGGATGAATGACTGGCCGTCCATGGTGGTGTCATCTTATACGTTGCCTCCAGGTCATTAGCCAATCTGTAAGGTCCGTCCCCTGGATCCACCAATCACAGAGAGGTACCTGCACACTCGACAATAGTCATAACAGCAGAAATGTTAGGTTTATTGGTTATTCTAAATTGGACATGGATGTGAGGTAGGCAAGGTGCTTAAACTGTATGGTTTAAATGTGACTTGTTTTTTAAAATCCCTTCGAGTGATGAGTGAGACTACGAAAGTCTTGATGCATGCTCAGTCATCCAGGTAAGTAAATCTCCAAAAGTTGATTCTGTTCATTCGGACGTAACGTTTTCAGTGGGAGAAACGTTTCGTCACTCATCCAAGTGACTTCTTCAGTCTCAGCTGACTGCAGGTTTCCCCAATCTTATAAACAGTACATTTGCATAATGACTGAAACTAACACCACTGAAGGACCAATGGTAATTAGATTTTCAGTCTGTAGAATATCAGCAAATCATCTACAAAAAAAGAATTGTAAAAGGGAATGCAGAATTTTAATAACACTGTGGAGAAACATTTGTGTGGTATCCTCCAAAAGGCCAGCATCATGTTGCCGGATGCTGTTTAGTGATCAAATTTTAAAAATGAAAAAAAAAAAAAGAGTAAAGAAAAATGATAAAAACCAAAACTCTCCAGTGCAGCCATTGTGCTGCACTGGAGAGTTTTGGTTTTTATTAACACTCCGCTTCACTTAACTTAAAATAATTTCTTTATATGTTACGACTAAGCTTATTGAACAATAAGTGTCACAGTGATCCACGACCCATGGCCAGTGGGTAAGATCATAATATTGTGCCACAACATTAAAATGTGCTTCACCAGACACTGAGTGAGTCTAAAAGTGCCTCAGTATTGAAAAGATGCAGAGATAAATAGGGAAGTGAGGAAAATAGAAATCTCAAAAATAAACTCCATGAAATCTTGATAAAGGCATTACATGGAGAAAAAGAAAACAGTCAAGGCACCTAGTCGTCATGCAATGATTTATTCTTTTTAGCATCTTCGAGTGAGGCATTTGTGTCACAAAACACGCACACATGTGTCTTTTGCTCCAACGGACTTTATCTCTAGTATGATTGTGAAACACTAAAACTGATCTGTCTGAAGTATTCATTCATTTTCTTGACCATTTATTTAATTCAGGTGTAACTAAACCTAATACAAAGGGACATATAACCACTCGAGCCCACATTCACACTTACAGCAAATTAAAGAATCACCAATTAATCTAACAAACATGTCTTTTGAACTGTGGGAGTAAACCAGAGTATCTGGAGGAATACCAGGAAGAAGCTAGCCACTGTACCTCAGCTGAAAATTTTCAAAATTACAATTAACAATTAACTCCAGTGTCATACAAGGAACAAATGGTGGAAAGCATGTGATTATTCAGTACTGAGAAAATTAGGTGTATGAGGGTCTCTCATTTTCTCCTGGTAAGTGGTGCCTAGTCGCAGAAAGTCAGAGAACCCTGCGAAATGGTTCAAAACCCCCAAACAGTACACATTACTTTAATATAACCCAGGAAAAAGCAAGTCTGAAAAGCTAGCGCCAGTTTGTTTTTGGTATTTTTGCTTTGGAAATGATTATTCAACTCATAAAAGCAAATTAAATTTAAAAAGCTTAGTCAGTCATTGCATTTTTTTCAATCAGTTTTTAATTAGCATGCTTTTAATGTTTTGAGATTGCCTTGTGTAAAGATTTAATTAGAACAAAATTATGTTGCGCATGCTTTTTTTAATCTTTTTTTTTTCACTTGATTTTCCTTACATCGGCCGTATTGCCATCAAAGCAAAAGTAATTCTTTTTATCTCACCCTACTTGTCTTGAAAATGCAAGTATTTTGTTGATGTTGGTTCCTGAATAAGAAAGTGTGTAATAATGGCAAGTCATGGAGTTAATTTTAGTTTGGCTTCTGACAGTGTTGACATTTTCTCTGACAGATTCATACACAGACCATTGCCTTAGAGCTGTGGGAAACTGTTTGTGTAACACACTGACAGTCTAAATCATGAAGCAAGAAAGGCTCATTTGAAGTCAGACACTTTCTTGTCGCTGTTGTTGTGGTGACAAACGGTGGTACAGTGTTACAAGCTGCAGGTGTTTCACTCTGGCTCTGTGCCCGGCCCTGACCCTTTGACTCAAAGAATTCAAGGAATTCTTTGTTGTTGCCAGTAGCGTTATCGTCACCACCAAGCATGTGGGTGTTTTTAGGATTGGAGCGTGTTCTCTCTAATTTATCTTGTCACTCTTCCATCCTCTGAGGGTGTTTATGAGCTAACAGGAAAACACAAACTCTCTGTAAACAACAGAACATAGTCATCCAGTTCTCAGTTTTGGCTGCTTATGCTGTTTGTCATGTCTTTTTTTTTTTTGCTGCGGCTAAACTCCAGATGTTTAGAAACATGATTATGCTCTTTGCTGGCATGAATGTAAATGTTGCAATTAAAAAGATACTTGATTTGCCTGCTGAAACTTGTATTTGAGTGAATCTGGAAATTATTTGGCTGTTGTTCTCGTCCTACATATTTTACTATAAATTAAAAACAACATAAAGATCATTATTTTTTTTTTTATGAAAAAATATTGAGAACCAGGCTACATTTACATTGCTGTCATGTAAAGGCACAACAACAAAGATGTGTGTTAAGCAAAGAACTCAGTAAAAGAAAAGAATATATAGGATGTGGGATTTAGAGGTAAATCGCTTAAAAAGAAGTGCAGACAAAAGCTAAATGGCTTGTGATCATAAATTTAAACTGATCAAACATTGCCAGAGAGTTTATTTTGAATGTGCATTGTGGGGTGCAACAATTCCAGGTGGTTGGAGCATAAAAACTCAAAGCAGTTCTTCTAAACCTGCAAGACGTGCAGGCAGCCAGGAGTTAGTTATGGCCCCGAGCACCACTCCAGGTAGCAGTGATGTAAAATGGCAGCCTGGCAATGAGAGACTTATAGATAAACAGTAACTTATGCTTACCACATCTTTGAGTGAACAAAAGCCCTTTTCACCTATAAGATGCAGTGATAATAAGAACTAAACAACTGATAATTAACGATTGTTATCATGAAGCATTTAACTGGACCGAGTAAAAACCATGAATTATTACTGAATTACACAAAAGGCTGTAAATGTTTATTTATTGAGCCCTAGCTTTGTACTCACTCATATATGGACACATCCTGTGCCCTAAAAAACAAATTGCATTCATCTGTGCAATATCCAGATGATAGAATTTACAGCATAAACAATTATTAAAGTGAACTGCCTGAAATCAGGGGCGTCTCCAGAAGTTTTTAATATGGGTGGCAATCCGGGGGCCACTAAAAAATATCAGGGTGACACACCAAAAACAGAATTTCTAGTTTTATTATTCTGTTTTTAAATATAGGTTACTTAAAAAAAAATATGGAAAAAAAAGAGAAAGAAAATAATTATATGCCTAGTTATTTTTCTGCTGATACAATTGATACTTAAAGGAGATACATATAAAGATCAAATACGTTTTTAAAATCAATAATAATCTGTCTTAAATAACAAGTTAATGTTTCAACTGAAGGGTGTCTTCCTCCCTCTTGCTGAAATTATTACCAACATGAGAAAGTCTTGCCGAGGGGGGTGAGCAATTTTTTTTTAATTAATTTTTTTATTTTTATTCTCTTTTTTGGGGGGGTTTGGTTGGTTGGTCAGTGCCTCCCAGGCACAAAACCTTCCCATCTACAGTATTTCCGAACTAAGCAACAAAATCATTTTGCTTTTTTGGCATTTGAACTTGTTGAGATAAAGAGGTTCTTTCCTATACTGTCCATTTTCTATGTAGGTGCTGTGCTGCTCGCGATAAACAGACAGGTGGATAATCTCCTCTTGTGTGGCGCACACCACAACTAACTGTTGTAGTGGGTGGCTGTTGCTCAGGAGATAGAGCAAGTCATCTATTAACTGGAACGTTGTTGGTTTCATCCATTGCTCCTTCAGTCTGAATGCCAAATTATTACTGGGCAAGATACCGAACCCCAAGTTGCTCTCCAAGGTGTGAATGTGTGTGAACGTTAGACAGAAAGCACCTAGGTGTGGAAAATGTGCTTGTATGAATGAGTATGATTTGGTGAATGAGGCATGTTCTATAAAGGGCTTTGAGTGCTCAGGTAGAAAAGAAGAAGAATAAAAGTGTGATATAAGACCATATATCATTTAATGAAAAGGGCTCACCACCTAAAGAAGGGCAGCAATACACAGTACACAGTTTCTGCAGCACTATATACATGTGGACATTATTTAAGACGATGGAATCAAGTTAAATGCTAGTGGAGTGGTGACACTTTTGCACAAGTAATAAAGTAATAAAAAAGGAGGAGTCATTGTAGGTCCAGATTCCACACATTGGCTGTCAAAAGTGCCTCAGTCTGACTATGCAGTCCTAAAGAAACTGCCGACATATCATAGTAGCATGACATAATAGCTGTTCTACACAAATGCAGTAATGCACTGAAGTTTTTGCCATTTGACAGAAAATGTTGGAATATCAGTACCTTGGATGACCATCGAGCCATTTATCTAATTTATCTATGTCTGTTTGGCAGAACTGATGATGGTGAATATGAAGTAAAATTAAGATAAATATAATGGCTGAGTGTTAGGATAAAAATAAATTAGCATGATTCTTAAGCTTCAATTCACAACACCAATGAAAATTAATATACACATTAAATGACTGTAGCACCCTGTTGCTCTTATTAAGCTGTAATATAGCGTATGCAGATAGTGCATGCAGAAAGGAGCCCAGATAAAAATTGAGAGGACTTATTTCATATTGTGTGACTTGTTGAAACGTCTGCGTCTGTTGGACGCAATGAATAAAAGAGTCAGAGGAGCTCCTTCAAGCCGTGCAAGCACAATCATGGTATTACAGTTAATGAAATTTAGATCAAGTGTGAGCAGAGAGCTTTAGTCAATGTGGCTCAACGCTGCACAGCCCTGGGCACCAATCACACTGAAGGCAGGCTACGGTTAACAATCATCCATGAATACTAAGCTGCTCAAAGTATTCCTTCAGATGTTGAGGGCTAGCCTTTGGTTCTCTTCTTTTCTCCTTTAACTTTTGCTCTTTTCCACAATAACCTTTCAGGCACATTGTTGCCCATTTGGACCTAAAGGGCTGGTATCCATCTGGTGCTAAATAATTACTTTGTGACCATGCCCAACAAGAAATGGCAGTATTTATAGCTGGCTGTGCTCTTTAAACACAATAACAATGCACAGTTGGCCTTTGCCTTGTGCAGATTTGTTCTGTAGCTCTCGGCAAACAAATGCAGTGCAGAGCCTAATGTGACTCAACATGGCAAGTCCAATGTGGTAATGCTTAGTTCTTCCAAAGGCTATGCAAACATGCAATTATCCCATTGTAGTTCATACGGTTAATTCTGTCTAAACTGTGATGCTACATGGAGAGCTGAACTCTTAGAAAGGAGCTTTTCAGCTACTCAAACAACAGTAGTTTCATGTACAGTGTTGGAGCTTTGAATAAAAAATTGAGCTTACATAATTAAACTGACATCTCGCAGTACTGCTGTGGAACTGATGAATCAATTTCCGAGGATGAAACTTAAAACACCATCTCTTCATCGTGAAAAAAGCACTTTGCTTCCACGCTTTAACAAACCTTAGAATATTATGAAAATGCTAAAAGAAGGGTTATTTATGACCTGCCATATAATAAATATAGTCATCCATAAAATCAGACCTGTGTGAAATCATATTTCTGAGATTTGATTTAATCTGACAATTTGACTGAATTCATTCTCTTTCACTGAAATTGTGTGGGAGAGCCAGCCCTTACATACATAACCTCACTTTTACTCTTCAGACTGTTGTTTCTTATTACTCTACAACATACTGACACTTTCCTGCTGCTGTAGGAGTCTGACATTGTTCAGCTGTGGCTAAATTTCCACATATATAACACTGCACTGACCCTGAATGTCTCAAGAACACCAAATTTTTGCTGATTGTGGCAAAGCAACTCGTATTTTATTTGACCTTTTTTATATAGTTGGACATGACAGCAGAACTGACAGCTCTGAAGTCAAGACACATCCACTGGCTGTAACATTGCAGTGAAGCGGCAGCCAGTCAGCGGCGATGATCCTGAGATGAACCTCGACCCTGGCCGAGAGAAAGGTCCTGTCTTTGAGTGCCGGACCCAGTTGTGGATTTGAGAAATAACAAACAAACACAAGCAGCGAGAAAGAGAGCGAGTGTTACAGTGACCCATTCATTAGTGAAGCTAACCCTGCAGGGACAAAGAAGCTGTTCATTAAATAGACACTCGAGGCCCAGTCAGAGATCAGACTCTCACCCCAACAGTGAGGATATTACACTTCGCATATAGTGCTCGGAGGAAAGATCCTATTATGAGGCCCGAGGACTCCCGGGGGACCTGCTGGGGCCCTGAGTATTACAGGGAATAGATCATTTCATTATGATTGAAGCTAGGTAAAAGTGCCTTTAGATCATTTCCCTTCTTTTTGGTGACTTTCAGATTTTTTTTTTTCATCTTCAAAGTACCTGATTTCTCTGCATATTAATGTGCTCTTGGCTTCTGCGTTGCTCTGAAAAGAAGTAATTTAATTCTATGGTCAATTCAGTCATGAATTATGAAAAAAGAAGCAGAAGCGGAAACGAGAGTAATTCAACCTATGACGTGCTATAATGCAGTCAGTTAGATAACACCTGTGTCGTCTTATTACTTACCAGGTGTAGCTTTACCCACCAGCTGTTACAATATTAATTGTCACTGTTTAGAGTCCTACAGTGCCTGTAATAAATGGTTATAGCAGGGTTGCAGTGGATTAAATCACAGGTGTGTTAAACTCTGGTTTGCATTTTGTGTTTTGTATGTTTCTTTTTGTTTTTTGTTCTTCTGCTCAGTCTTAAAAAATAAAAACTTCTTGGTTAGGCTTATGGAACGATTGTGGTTTGAGGTAAAATACCCCCTTCACAACAGTAACTGCACACTGAAAAATGATGAGTAGCATGTGACAATGCAATAACCATAGGCATCAAAATCTGCTTACAAAGGACACCTTTTCCATAAAAGATCCATTCCAGCAGCTCTGATAAAACAACATTAAGTGATGTCCCAGGAATGAGAATGGGCTTAAATGTAATAACACATAAACAGGCATACCATAAAGACAATACCACAATAGAGCAGACTCTGATTTGCCTTCCCACGCATTGAATCATCAGTATTGGTTCGTTTTGGAAGGTGATTCGGTTGGTGGCCTCCAGCTTGCACTAAAATGTTCACAGCCGAGTGTGAAGTGGTGGGAATGAGAATCAGCGCCTCCAAATCTGAGGCCATGGTTCACAACTAGAAAAGGGACAAGTTGCTGCCCCAAGTTGAGTTTAAGTATCTCAGCATCCTGTTTATCAGTATAGAAAAAGTGAAGTGGGAGATTGACAGATGTGCTACCACTATTGGTTGTTTTACTTCCCATCTTTGTCTCTTTGCGTACCCTGTGTCCATTTGTTCCCTTCCAATATTTGTAAGTCTGTCTTTCCTGGCTGTGTCCACCTCAAGTTCATCTTCAGATTTATTAAAGGTATTCACACCCCTACTGAGTGTTTGTTTTGGACTTTTTAACCTCAGTGCAAAAATTCGTGTTTCTGGGATTCCTGTAAGTATTTATTAGCTTGAACTCATCCTTTATTTTTGTTAGCTTCCACTTTTCCTGTTTAGTCTGCCTTTGGGTCCTTTTTAATGGGCTCGCAGCATCAGCACATTTACCTCATAGAGCATTCCTATGATGCTTAAATTAATTTTCCTGTGTTATACTGTATTATGCTCTTACCGCACTTCCCCTCATACATTAATCTTGCAGGTCATCTGAAAAACCCTTCTGTCAACATTCATACCTTCTCAAAGTGTTGGTCATGTCTTACTATGGAGTGGTGACAGCCAATGTAGTTCAAACACTAGTGCCCTGACAGAGGTCACTACCCCAAACATGCATTAATTTTTAATTTGCTTTCTGAAGCAAATATTATAAATGAGGGATGTGTGGTTAAGCCTATATAAATATCCAACAACTACCAACAAGTGTAAAAATTATGCATTAGTAGCTGTTCCAGTAGTTTATTGCATGTGGCAAATGTATCTCACAATTTTCAGTGGTAAAACTGTTTGATGTATCACGAGTCAAAATATCACATTAATGACATGAGCACTTAAAGTTGAATAATTTTACATGATGAGGTTATCAATAACATTACTATTATCTACAATAATGTGCAGCCAAAAGAATATTTGGCTAAAACTGGGACTTCTGTACATGCACTTTTATAACATAGTCGTCTGTTAAGTTTCATCAATATGTGGGCTTGTGTTTGTGTATTTGTCTTCTGATATCAAGTAAAATCCAGAAGAAAATTAATATAAATGTAACACAATTGAATGACTTGCCCAAATGTGGGTTGTATTTTTCTGTATGACAACTGTTTTTTTGTGTCAAAAGATTACTAATCAGACATGTGTCAAATGTGTGATGTGCAGCCGAGTGACAGTAATGGATAATTCTTTGAATACTTTGTGATAAATGGAGGCGAGACACACTTTGTTTTCAGAATGTTAAATGAACCTGTCAGACTGCAGCAATATTGAAAGGTTAGCTGTAAGCTACACGACTTTCACATTGATTTACATTTGGAGAAAAGGCCTTGCTCCAGCTTTGTGTCTGAACAGAGTGACATAACATGGAAGCAACTGTAAAGATCAGACATAGCAAACTTTCTCTTCTGAGAAGATACATAAGACTACAGGCTGCCACTGTTCTACTTAGATCATGTTGAATAGGGCCAAGCATTTTGACCTTTAACCACTCTTTAACTCCACATTACTAAGCCCGAGGAGTGCTGAAGGGCAGTGCCAGAGAGCAGTCTTAGAGGAGATAACTTCTGTCTGGGATAGATTAGATATGAGTGGGATGTGTCTGATTCTGCTGCATTTTTGGTTTTGGATACATTTTATTTCTTCTGCTTGGAACTGAATATCAGCTCTCAAGATAATATTCTCTGTCTTTGTCAGTTTGTATTGTGAAGACAAAAACCTCTAGTACACATTTTTCAATTATTGGATTCGATTAAAAATGTACATCATGTCAAAATTCAACCACTCAAATAGGCCTGGGGTGCTGGGGGATTCCCATAATGCACTGCTTCTTTTGTGTTTATGCACCACTCTGCATTTCATCATTAGATTTTATTGTTTTCTCGCTCTCCTCCCATCAACCCCAACCAGTCACACCAGTTGGCTGCTGCTCCCTGGGCCTGATTCTGCCGGAGCTTTCTTCCTGTTAAAGGGGAGTTTTTCCTTCCCACTGTCACCAAATGCTTGTCCATTTTTTTTTCCTGTATATTGTATGGTCTTTATCATGTATTACCGTGTAAAGCACCTTGATGCAACAATTGTAATTTGGTGCTATATAAATTGAATTAAATTGAACTGAGAATTCATCACTGGGCATCCTAAATATATTTCACTTCTTCTTCTCAAATCCACAAGTTCTACAAATGAGTTGTGAGCTGAGTCTGTAGATTCCCAGTAGGCAGAGATCACTTGATCAAATGGCGTGTTGATACAATGTGAGGTAAACCAGCCATTTCAAATATGCTTAGAGGCTCCTGTGTATGCTTCATCACGATGACTCCTGTCTGGCACATTGGCTGCTGACACTGAAGACCAGACTACAAGGCAGCTTCATGATAGGCTTCCATTTTTGGAACTGTGCTCCTGATTGCTTGCCAGGATTTTTATCTGGATCTGGGTCAGCAAGAGGTGCCCTTACCTTTACCGCCCGTCTCCTGCAAAGAGTCCAGCTCCGGACTCAGCTCCGGATAGTAATCAATTAGCTGAGAGGTTAATGTGGGATTGAACTGAAGTTTCCCAATTAGTGTGATTTCTTTTCCTTTGTAGTATCAATAGCCTTTGGATAACACAGTCAGAGTGCAGCCACCCTGTGTTGATGAGTGTTCTGCAGCCTCCTTGGTGTGCTGGCTGAGTTGGGCTGACAGGGTTAAGACGGTTTTAGTAATGTCAGCTTTTTTTGT